>NC_041388.1:707059348-707067923 GCF_002162155.2 Triticum dicoccoides | reverse complement strand
GCCGTCGTCGCCTACCCCTCTTCCCTCTGTGTCGCCGTCAACTCCTCCTCCTCACTAGACTCGGTACCTCCCTCCTCCTCCCTCCTCCCTCGACTCGCCGCCAGCCAGCCCCTCCTCGCTCAGCCTTCCTCCTCCGTCCTACTCTCTTCTCCCTCCTCGAGTCGCCCCTCCTTCTCCCTCTTCCCTGCTACATTTTGATTTAGTAGGCTAGTTCATATGCAACATTTTGATTTAGTAGGCTAGTTGATTTAGTTGATTTAGAACATTTTGATTTAGTTGATTTAGTAGGCTAGTTGATTTAGAATATTTTGATTTAGTTGATTTAGGACATTTTGATTTAGAGTATTTCGTATGCTAGGGGATTTAGTAGGCTAGTTGATTTAGTATGCACCATTTTATTGTTATTTTTTCTGTACATGGATAGGTAGATGCTTTTGTTTTTTTGTAATAAGTTATTTTTTGGCAAAATGTAGGTGCCAATTTAGTTAAATTTGCCACTTGTTCTTTTAATCAATTATCTTAGGCAATAGGGGCCAAATTAGATGAAATGTCTTGGTAGGTGGTACCCTTATTTGGTAGATATTTGTGAAAAGTTTTTTCGGCAATAGGTGCCACCGAAATGCTTTATTAGGTGGTACCTTGTCATCTAATATGTTACTAGATCTTAGGATTATAATTGTCCATAAAATTGCTTCTCGCGGAAGAACCAAAAATATCACATGCTACTGTTTTTCTTTCCTATGAAGTGGATTGTTAATCCTTTGCTCATATTGCTTTAGGAAAATGGCGCCACCACCACCACCACTATGTCGACTGTGCAAGTCAAGGTGCGCTAGCAGCCTTGCAACTGGTAAGCTATTCGACATCTACTTCCAGCCGAGTTTTCGTCATGCGGCGGTAAGAAATTAGATGAAATGTAACAACTATTTTATTTTTAGTGTTGGCATTACTGCATTGTGTCATTTTGCTTCTTTTACACAGATTGTCCCATGCAATGTGAGGTTGAAATTCAACAAGCTTATAGGAGACACTGTGACATTTGAGGCTCCTGGGGGGCCGTACACTATGGAGGTTGAGAAAGGACGCAATATGTCGCAGATTGGAGGAGATGGATGGGCCCGTTTCCTCGCCCACATGCGTCTTACTGGTGGTGAGTTGATCAGCTTCTCCTTCTGAGTAGAAAGACCCAAGCTGGCTGTCATTTATCTCAACCTGGTGGAAGATGATGAAGATGACGAAGATGATGAAG
Organism: Triticum dicoccoides; assembly: GCF_002162155.2. Taxonomy (NCBI): domain Eukaryota; kingdom Viridiplantae; phylum Streptophyta; class Magnoliopsida; order Poales; family Poaceae; genus Triticum; species Triticum dicoccoides. The sequence continues at coordinate 707,066,674 of NC_041388.1, read as the reverse complement.
ATGATGAAGATAATGAGGACCCACTCGATGAAGATGATGAGAACCCACTTCATGAAGCCATCGTAGCTCAAAGAATGAGGCTGAGCGAGGAGGAGGTGTGCAACCTATGGGACATAATTCCGCCACGTGATGACTTCGTCGGGGTGCCATTCCTGACCCGCCTGACAAGTCCCATGGTCGATCGGCATGAAATGGTATGTTATACTGACTGTAGTAATTTGATGATATATATATATGCTTTATTGTTATACTTACAAATGCAAATTATCCGATGATATGCTTAGTGAATCCGATGATATGCTTAGTGTAGAGTCCAATGATATGCTTTGTGGAATCTAGTTGATGATATGCTTTAGTGTAGAGTCTGATCACATGCTTATTAGTGTAGAATCCAAGGAACTATTAATAGTGTAGATAATCCATATATACTTATTAGTAGAATTCATGATTAATTAGTACAAATACGTAGTCCTGTGTCTTTTGATAGTGTAGAAATCTAGACTTAATAGAAATATATTTGCAAGAGTTTGTGCGAGGCTATTTATTAATTGATATGTTTTTCTTATTCAGAAATTGCCAAAGAACCTATCTGTGAGCTGTGGTATCGAGCCTGATGAAGAAGGCTCAGCTGGACTACGCCTTACCGCAAGGGGCTCCGTCACCACATGTACTTACCGCATGGACACAGACAGTTGCACACACTTAAACTCGGTTGGGTGGAAGAGATTCCTCGTTGGCAAGAATCTTCGTGTTGGACAGGCCATCCTAATTACTATCAGGAACACCCACCGCCCAGGCTTGAGGATGATGATCGTCGTCGATATCATCTAGAACTACATATGTGTGTGTGGCTATATCATCTAGAACTACATATGATGATCGTCGTCCATATCATGTAGAACTATATATGATGATCGTCGTCGATATCATCTAGAACTACATATGATGATCATCATCGATATCACCTAGTACTGCTTGAGGATGCATGTTGAGTATATATGAAATTGTTATCTAGTACTCCCTCCGTTCCAAATTACTCGTCGTGGTTTTAGTTCAAATTTGAACTAGAACCACGATGAGTAATTTGGAACCGAGTGAGTACTACCTAGTACCTATAATGCTTTATGAAATTGATATCTAGTAGTACCTAGTATCTAGAAATTGCAGTTTATTGAAGCTGAAATGGGGTAGGAAGCCGGGGGGATGATGAAAGATATAGCAGTAGCGCGGGGCCAGAAAATCGCTATAGCTAATTAATAGTAGCGCGTTCCGGAAAAGCGCTGCTGATATAGTCAATTGTACTGATAGCCTCAAAACCCGCACTACTACTAGGGTTTTCCCTAGTAGTGCACCCTAGAACACACAAGTTGATCATTGATCCCTTAGCCGTGTGCGGTGCCCCCCTCCACCATAATCCACCTCGATCATATCGTAGCGGTGCTTAGGAGAAGCCCTGTGTCGGTAGCAACATCATCACCGTCATCACGCCGTCGTGCTGACGAAACTCTCCCGTGAAGCTCTACTGGATCAGAGTTCGTGGGACGTCATCGAGCTGAACGTGTGCTGAACTCGGAGGTGCCATGCGTTCGATACTTGGATCGGTCGGATCGTGAAGACGTTCGACTACATCAACCGCGTACTCATAGAGCTTCCGCTTAACAGTCTATGAGGGTACGTGGAAGACACTCTCCCCTCTCGTTGCTATGCATCACCATGATCTTGCGTGTACGTAGGCATTTTTTTTGAAATTACTACGTTCCCCAACAGTGGCATCCTAGTCTGGTTTATGCGTAGATGTTATATGCACGAGTAGAACACAAGTGAGTTGTGGGCGATACAAGTCATACTCCTTACCAGCATGTCATACTATGGTTCGGCGGTATTGTTGGATGAAGCGACCCGGACCGACATTGTGCGGACGCCTATGCGAGATTGGTTCTACCGACATGCTTTGCACACAGGTGGCTGGCGGGTGTCAGTTTCTCCAACTTCAGTTGAACGGAGTGTGGCTACGCCCGGTCCTTGAGAAGGTTAAAACAGCACTAACTTGACAAACTATCATTGTGGTTATGATGCGTAGGTAAGAACGGTTCTTGCTCGGCCCGTAGCAGCCACGTAAAACTTGCAACAACAAAGTAGAGGACGTCTAACTTGTTTTTGCAGGGCATGTTGTGATGTGATATGGTCAAGGCGTGATGAGATATAAGTTGTTGTATGAGATGATCATGTTTTGTTGAAGTTATCGGCAACTGGCAGAAGCCTTATGGTTGTCTCTTTATTGCATAAGATGCAAGCGCCAAATAATTGCTTTACTTTATCGATATGCGATAGCAATAGTTGCAAGAGCAATAGTTGGCGAGACGACCATGTCACGACACGTTGATAGAGATCAAGATGATGGAGATCATGGTGTCATGCCGGTAACAATGAAGATCATGATAGTACTTTGGAGCTGGAGATCAAAAGCACAAGATGATGATGGCCATACCATGTCACATATTTTGATTGCATGTGATGTTTATCATTTATTCATCTTATTTTGCTTAGTTCGACGGTAGCTTTATAAGATGATCTCTCACTAAATTTCAAGTTAAAAGTGTTCTCCCTGAGTATGCACAGTTGCCAAAGTTTGTCGTGCCGAGACACCACGTGATGATCGGGTGTGATAAGCTCAACGTTCATCTACAATGGGTGTAAGACAGTTTTGCACACGCAGAATACTCGGGTTAAACTTGACGAGCCTAGCATATGCAGATATGGCCTCTGAACACTGAGACCAAAAGGTTGAGCATGAATCATATAGTAGATATGATCAACATAGTGATGTTCACCATTGAAAACTACTCCATCTCACGTGATGATCGGACATGGTTTAGTTGATATGGATCACGTGATCACTTAGATGATTAGAGGGATGTCTATATAAGTGGGGGTTCTTAAGTAATATGATTAATTGAACTTAAATTTATCATGAACTTAGTCCTGATAGTATTTTCATATCTATGATGTAGATCAATAGCTCGCACATAGCTTCCCTGTTTATTTTTGATATGTTCCTAGAGAAAAATAAATTGAAAGATGTTAGTAGCAATGATGCGGATTGGATCCATGATCTGAGGATTATCCTCATTGCTACACAGAAGAATTATGTCCTTGATGCACCGCTAGGTGACGGACCTATTGCAGGAGCATATGCAGACGTTATGAACGTTTGGCAAAGCTCGATATGATGACTACTTGATAGTTTAGTGCACCATGCTTTACGGCTTAGAACCGGGACTTCAAAAATGTTTTGAATGCCACGGAGCATATAAGATGTTCCAAGAGTTGAAATTAGTATTTCATACTCATGCCCATGTCGAGAGGTAGGAGGCCTCTGACAGTACTTTGCCTACAAAGATGGAGGAGAATAGCTCAACTAGTGAGCATGTGCTCAGATTGTCTAGGTACTGCAATTGCTTGAATTAAGTGGGAGTTAATCTTCCGGATAAGATAGTAATTGACAAAGTTCTCTAGTCACTATCACCAAGTTACTAGAACTTAGTGACGAACTATAATATGCAAGGGATAACGGAAACGATTCCCAAGCTCTTCGTGATGCAGAAATCAACGAAGGTAGAAATCAAGAAAGGCATCAAGTGTTGATGGTTGACAAGACCGCTAGTTTCAAGAAAAGGGCAAAGGGAAGAAGGTGAACTTCAAGAAGAACGGCAAGCAAGTTGCTGCTCAAGTGAAGAAGCCCGAGTCTAGAACTAAGCCTGAGACTAAGTGCTTCTACTGCAAAGGGACTGGTCAGTGGAGCAGAACTGCCCCAAGTATTTGGCGGATAAGAAGGATGGCAAAGTGAACAAAGGTATATTTGATATACATGTTATTGATGCGTACTTTACTAGTGTTTATAGCAACCCCTCAATATTTGATACTAGTTCGGTTGCTAAGATTAGTAACTCGAAACGGGAGTTGCAGAACAGAGACTAGTTAAGGGTGAAGTGACGATGTGTGTTGGAAGTGGTTCCAAAATTGATATGATCATCATCGCACACTCCCTATACTTTTGGGATTAGTGTTGAACCTAAATAAATGTTATTTGGTGTTTGCGTTAAGAATGAATATGATTTGATCATGTTTATTGCAATACGGTTATTCATTTAAAGTCAGAGAATAATTGTTGTTCTGTCTGCATGAATAAAACCTTCAATGGTCATACACCCAAGGTGAATGGTTTATTGAATCTCGATCGTAGTGATACACATATTCATAATATTGAAACCAAAAAGATGCAAAGTTAATAATGATAGTGCAACTTATTTGTGGCACTGTCGTTTAGGTCATATTGGTGTAAAGCGCATGAAGAAAATCCATGTTGACGGGCTTTTGGAATCACTTGATTATGAATAAGTTGATGCTTGTGAACCATGCCTCATAGGCAAGATGACTAAGACTCTGTTCTCCGGAACAATGGAGCGAGCAACTGACTTATTGGGAATAATACATACTGATGTATGCGGTCTAATGAGTGTTTAGACTCGCGGTGGGTATCGTTATTTTCTGACCTTCGCAGATGATTTGAGTAAGATATGGGTATATCTACTTGATGAAACATAAGTCTGAAACATTTGAAAAGTTCAAAGAATTTTAGAGTGAAGTGGAAAATCATCGTAACAAGAAAATAAAGTTTCTACGATTTGACCGTGGAGGAGAATATTTGAGTTACGAGTTTGGTCTTCATTTGAAACAATGCGGAATAGTTTCGCAACTCACGCCACCTAGAACACCACAGCGTAATGATGTGTCCGAACGTCATAATCGCACTTTACTAGATATGGTGCGATCTATGACGTCTCTTACCAATTTACCGCTATCGTTTTGGGGTGATGCATTAGAGACAGCTGCATTCACGTTAAATAGGGCACCATCTAAATCCGTTGAGACAACACCGTATGAACTATGGTTTGGATACAAACCTAAGCTGTCGTTTCTTAAAGTTTGGGGTTGCGATGCTTATGTGAAAAAGTTTCAACCAGATAAGCACAAACCTAAATCGGAAAGGTGCGTCTTCATAGGATACCCAAAAGAAACTGTTGGGTACACCTTCTATCACAGATCCTAAAGACTATATCTTTGTTGCTAAAAGTGGATCCTTTCTAGAGAAGGAGTTTCTCTCGAAAGAAGTGAGTAGGAGGAATGTAGAACTTGATAAGGTAATTGTACCTTCTCCCGAGTTGGAAAATAGTTCATCACAGAAATCAGTTCTAGTGATCTCCACACCAATTAGTGAGGAAGCTAATGATGATGATCATGAAACTTCAGATCACGTTACTACCGAACCTCATAGGACAACCAGAGTATGGTCCGCACCAGAGCGGTACGGTAATCCTTTCTAGAAGTCATGTTACTAGACCATGACGAACCTACGAACTATGAGGAAGCGATGATGAGCCCAGATTCCGCGAAATGGCTTGAGGCCATGAAATCTGAGATGGGATCCATGTATGAGAACAAAGTATGGACTTTTATTGACTTGCCCGATGATCGGTGAGTCATTAAGAATAAATGGATATTCAAGAGGAAGACATACGTTGATAGTAGTGTTACTATCTACAAAGCTTGAATTGTCGCAAAATGTTTTCGATAAGTTCAAGGTGTTGACTACGATGAGATTTTCTCACTCGTATCGATGCTTAAAAGTCTGTCCGAATCATGTTAGCAGTTGCCGAATTTTATGAAATCTGGCAAATGGTGTCAAAACTGTATTCCTTAATGGATTTCTTAAAGAAGAGTTGTATATGATGCAACTAGAAGGTTTTGTTGATCCTAAAGGTGCTAACAAAGTGAGAAAGTATTGGTAGAAAAAGGGCCTATAGTCCCGGTTCGTAAGGGCCTTTAGTCCCGGTTCCTGAACCGGGACTAAAGTGTCGGTACTAATGCCCTGACCCTTTAGTCCCGGTTCAATCCAGAACCGGGACTAAAGGGCGCGGCCACGTGGAGCTCCACCTTTAGTCCCGGTTGGTAACACCAACCGGGACTAAAGGAAATTTTATGATTTTTCTTTTGAATTTTTTTTTTGAAAATTTTATTTTGATTTTTTTATTTTCAAACTTCTGAATTATTTTAACCTCTAGTATGTAATCACCACCCCTCATCACTTCTCAATTTATCCTCTAATCACCCCTCATCATTCCAAATCATCTAACTTCCCGAACGGTCACCCATCCTCCCACTCCCCCAGCCTGAGGACGCTTAACTTCCGGGTTCTATTCTCCCTCGCTCCAAGTCTGCACTTGTTGTTTTCCTGACAATAGTAAGATGTCAATCCTATTAACCTTCAGGAATTTTGCTTGAGCATGAAGTGACACATTTCACTGTTTGAGTTTGAAACTATTGTTTTAAAAAACAATAATTATTTAGTAACACTAATATTTCTTGAATAATTAGTTTGACCATCGTTTGACCACAGTTTGACCACAGTTTGACCAGATTTGACCAAAATTGAAATAATTAAAATAATTATTTAGTAACACTAATATTCTAGAATAATTAGTTTGACCATTGTTTGACCACAGTTTGCCCACTGTTTGAATATTTTTCAATTTTTTCCACTCTAGATCTTAAAAGCCCCGTAACTTTTTTTCTATTAGGTTTTTGAGGATTTTGAAAATGTTTAACCGGGTTCCAGCACCTTCCTTCCTCGTCTCCTTCTCCAGTCGCCGCCTCCCCTCCCCTCCCAGGCTCCCAGCTCCTCTCGTCTCAGATGCCGCATCAGGGCACCAGACACGCACCGTCGGCGCGATGTCCAGGCCGCCCCCACACCGTTCGGGGGGTGCGCGTTTGGATGCCGGGGGGCAGCACGACCCGTCCCTGAGAGCTGCGTCGCGGTGGGTGTTGCCACCGAACGGCAAGGGAAGCGACGGCCTCCACTTCCCGCGGTGGCCGGCAGGATATGGCACTGGTGAGATGGTTAATCGTTGAGCCACAACGGAGGCATCTGGGTTCAGCACTCACTTAACCACCGAGCCGATTTCTTGTGTAGGTGGAGTCAAACCCTCTTCGTCCGATGCTAGCACGCTAAGCCGCATTGAGCTAGCACTCTCAAGGTGCCTGGCCGAGTAGATGATTTTTCATATAAAAAACTTTTTCATCCGAGTTAGTATGCAAAAGTTATGCCCATTTTTACAAATTTCAGAGAGATTTTGCAAATAAAGTCAAATTTCACATTTGCAAATTTTCCCAACAACTAGATCACATATCACATGAGAAACTTATTTTCTTTTATTTTTTTGACATTTCCATTATTTTGTTTTATTTTTTTTTTAAACCGAAAAGGCG
>NC_041388.1:706991979-707059031 GCF_002162155.2 Triticum dicoccoides | reverse complement strand
CTAAAGGTCTCAACCCCATTAGTCCCGGTTCGTGCCTCAAACCGGGACTAAAGGTCTAATCTTTAGTCCCAGTTTGAGGCACGAACCGGGACTAAAGGTCATCGCACCCTTTAGTCCCGGTTCATGTCTTAAACCGGGACTAAAGGGCCCGAGTGAACCGGGACTAATGCCTTAGCCGCACGAATCGGGACCAATGCTCACATTAGTCCCGGTTCTAGACTGAACCGGGACTAATGGGCTAAGCCGGCCTGGACCATAGCCATGTTTTCTACTAGTGAAGCTCCAGCGATCCATCTATGGACTGGTGCAAGCATCTCAGAGTTGGAATATATATGCTTTGGTAAAGTGATCATAGCATATGGTTTTATATAGACTTGCGGTGAAGCCTGTATTTACAAGAGAGTGAGTGGGAGCACTACAGCATTTCTGATAAGTATATGTGAATGACATATTGTTGATCAGAAATAATGTAGAATTTTCTGAAAAGCATAAAGGAGTGTTTGAAGAGAGTTTTTCAAAGAAAGACCTCGATGAAGCTGCTTACACATTGAGCATCAAGATCTATAGAGATAGATCAAGACGCTTGATAATTGTTTTCAATGAGTACATACCTTGACAAGACGTTGAAGTAGTTCAAAATGGAACAGTCAAAAAAGTAGTTCTTGCCTGTGTTGCAAGGTGTGAAGTTGAGTAAATACTCAAAACCCGACCACGGCAGAAAATAGAAAGAGAATGAGAAGTCATTCCCTATGCCTCATTCGTAGGTTCTATAAAGCATGCTATGCTGTTTACACTAGTAGAAAACGGAGCTTTAAAACCGGTTTGTAAGGGCCTTTAGTGTCGGTTCCATAACCGGCACTAATTAGTGGGCACTAAAGCCCCCCCTCCTTTAGTATCGGTTCGGCACGAACCGGTGCTAAAGTGCCACCACGTGGCGTGAGCTCGCGCCCTGGTATGGGGGACCTTTAGTACCGGTTGGTGTTACTAAAGGTTATTTTTGAATTTTTTTATGAAAATTTTGGAAATTTTTTTTATTGTTTTTTTCGATTTTTAATTTCTTTGAATTATTTGGTGATTTAGTCTCTAATCACCTCTCTTAACTACTCAAGTGTGGATCACTCATTCCAAATCATCTAACTTCCCGACCGGTCACCCATCCCTCTCACTACTCCAGCCCGAGCACGCTTAACTTTCGGGTTCTATTCTCCTTCGTTTCCAAATCTGCACTTGTTGTTTTCCTGACAATAGTAAGATGCCAATCATATTAACCCTCAGGAGTTTAGCTTGAGCATGAAGTCACAGATTTCACTGTTTGAGTTTGAAACTATTATTCTAAAAAACAGTAATTATTTAGTAACACTAATATTTCTTGAATAAGTTTGACCATAGTTTGACCATAATTTGACCATAGTTTGACCATAGTTTGACCATAGTTTGACCAGATTTGACCAAAATTCAAAAAATTGAAATAATTATTTAGTAACACTAATATTCTTGAATAATTATGTAGTAACATTAATACTTCTTGAATAAGTAATTTGACCAGATTTAACAAAAAAAATTAACAAAAACTTAAATTTGACCATATCTTTTTTTTCCTTTTGGAATTTGAGGATTCTAAAAAATTGCAAACAGGCCGTAGGCGGTCTCCATCGGATGCGGATTTTCGTGCTGAATTTTTTGATATATTATACCTTTTTTCCGACATCGTATGCAAAAGTTATAGCCGTTTTACATTTTCCCTACACTTTTTGCAAAACATGTCCAAATTTAAGTTTTCAAATTTTCCTAACTAGTAGATGTAGTAATATAACTACCTCTCGAAGGAATTTATTTTTTGAAGTTTTTATCATTTTCTTTTGATTTTTTTAGAACTGAAATGGTGACACACGGGGGGTAGAGTTTGAAAATTGCCCTATAGTGCCGGTTTGTGTCACAAACCGGTACTATAGGTCAGACCCCTTTAGTACCGGTTCGTGGCACAAACCGGTACTAAAGGTTAGCCCTTTATTACCGGTTCGTGCCACGAACCGGTACTAAAGGTGATCGTGGGGCCCTAGCCTGACGCCAGCCTGCCATCACCCCTTTAGTACCGGTTCATGGCACGAACCGGTACTAAAGGTTCAACACGAACCGGCATTAATGCATAGTCGTTCGGACCGGCACTAATGGTACCATTAGTGCCGGCTCAAATTCAAACCGGCACTAATGTGCTTCACGTTTGACCCTTTTTCTACTAGTGTTACTAGTCCTATTGTATACATTAGAATTTTTGGGCAAGGGAGAACAATAGTGATCTAGGAGTAGATCACTGGACATCGGTCAAAATTATCCTTAGAGGAGTAAGGAAATATTTCCCAGTTATGGAGGTGATAAAAGAGTTCGTCGTAAAGAGTTACGTCGATGCAAGCTTTTTACATCGATCTAGATGACTCTAAGTCTCGATCTGGATACATATTGAAAGTGGGAGCAATTAGCTAGTGTAGATCCGAGCAGAGCATTGTAGACATGGAAATTTGCGAAATACATACGGATCTAAATGTTGCAGACCCGTAGACTAAACTTCTCTCACAAGAAAAACTTGATCACTCTTTGGGTATTAATCACATAGCGATGTGAACTAGATTATTGACTCTAGTAAACCCTTTGGGTATTGGTCACATGGAGATGTGAACTAATCACATAAAGATGTGAACTAGATTATTGACTCTAGTGCAAGTGGGAGACTGAAGGAAATATGCCCTAGAGGTAATAAAGTTATTATTTATTTCCTCATATCATGATAAATGTTTATTATTCATGCTAGAATTGTATTAACCGGAAACTTATTACATGTGTGAATACATAGACAAACAGAGTGTCACTAGTATACATAGACAAACAGATAACTAGATATTGATCTTGTGTACAAGGATGCAATAAGCTCTGCAATGCTACGGTATTTAACAGTAATATATCAGCTAAATAGGCTATGCTGATTGGCACTAAAGTTGAGCTAGCACCATTTGATTATGTTAGATATAATCGCCAAGATCTCGTCAGCGGCGTCATCTGTTTCATGTGCTTTACTGCATCACATAAGTCGTGTCTCGACAGCAAAATTGTAGGAGTAACCGGTCCTCGTTGCACAACCTTTTGAATAAGAATAGGGCCAGGCAGATTAAGGAGTTCGCTGACGTGAAGAGTTGGATTGTGTGATACCACCATTCAATTGCGCCATTATTTTATTTTTTAGGAGGAAATGACAGGAGAGGCTTCTACTGCATTTAATTAACAAAAGATATTAATGTTACATATTTACAAGAGGGGTGCCACTTGTTTGTTGTTTTGCCTCAGTTGCTCTTAACGCGTTCCTACCTTCTGTCATGCGATGCCAAAGGCGTTCCAGGAGACGTTGCGCATGATGGAACGTTGGTGCGTCACAGGTGCACCAGGTCATCATGTCCTCCAACAGTACCACATGGTACGTTGAGGTTCACGCATCATTAACATGTTGAAGATGAAGTTGTGTGAGTCATAAATTGGAGTGGCTCGTGATTTTGTATGTTAGCCCTTCCTTGTAGGTGCTTCTCAAGTTGGAGGACAACATATTAGTCAAGACATTAGGGATCCTCATTGATGTTTTATCTCTCGTCTGCACTTATTTTGTTTGCTCCAATTCTATATATTCTCACGAGTAGATGAGGTGTAAGCATGTGCAATGTAGTTCCTTTTTCTACATATGGTGATTGATTTCTTCTTTGGTAACCCAACTAACGGATGGTAATCAATCTTCAAATACCTAAACCAAACGTACAAGGCAACAATCAATTCACATATCACAATCATATTCTTCTTTAGTACCCAGCTTAACTCACGGATGGTAATCAATCTCCAAACGAAGGAAATAATCACCGTCGTTTACCTCTCGCCAATGTTACATAAAAGTAACGCTGAGAATTTAGATGTATTGTTTGTCATGGAGCTGTGGCTAGCCGATTACATGAAATTAATTCCCTCAGTTGTGGTGGCAAATATAATACACATAATCCATATTGTTATGCACTAGCGCATGTGCGTGTGAAATAGATGGATTATGGTCCCGTACCCAATAAGATGGATATGTGTATGTGTTAGAGAGAGATAGAGAGAGGGAGAGAGAGAGTGAGGAAGAGGGAGGGAGAGAGAGTGTGTGTGAGAATTTGATGATAAAAAAGGTCGTCAATGTCACTTGATATATATGAGAATATTAAATGTAATATTAACATAATTGATATTGAACTCTTAAAGTTAATGTTGCACTAGTAGAAAAAGGGTCATTTGTCCCGGTTCATAAGACCCATATGTCCCGGTTGCGTAACCGGGACTAAAGGGTCATTACTAATGCCCTTGGCCTTTAGTCCCGGTTCTTATACGAACCGGGACAGATGGGTCTCCACGTGGCCGCTGTGGCGAGCCCAGGCAGGAGGGCCTTTAGTCCCGGTTGGTGGCACCAACCGGGACCAATAGGCATCCACGCGTCAGTTGTTCAGGGGCTAGGGTTTTTTCTGAAAGGGGGGTGGATTGGGGGTTTTGTATGGTTAATTAAGGTCACTACAAGAAACCTGTTAATCCATAACAGATTTCGGATGACGTTCTCAAAATCCGTCACCGATAGGGTGCCATTGATGATGGTTTCTCTAGTTCGTCACGAAAAACGTCATTGATCAACAAGATGAAAATAGGCCCCCAAAACGGTAGCCCCCTTATGAGAGACACAAAGAAACCGTCACAGAAATCATCATGAAACAAGCAGTTGGACCTAGTTTTTTTCTTTATACATCATCCAGTCCGTCACGGATGGCTCTTGCTGATGTGCAGCATATTTTTTCTTCTTTTGTCCCACATGTTAGTCGTTGCTACATCCAGCGGTACACGTGGTGTCATGCGAGCTCGTGCAGTATGGGATCCACATTTAAGTGAGGCAAAGCGAGAAAATGAACCGAGACTGATGCCACGTCAGCTTTACTGAAAAGAGCAGGTCCCAATGTCAGTATGACACCAGAGAAATATCAACAAAAATATGAAGAGCGCCCATGGGGTTCGAACATAATACCTCCTGCTTCTACACCAAACAGGCTAGCCATCAAGCCACAAGATGCCATTTGATTAATCATGAGCAAGAATTTATACAGAATAACGTTGTGGTGCTTGGCTGTACCAACCAAGAATTTTTATTTTTTTTGAGAAATCTCTAGCACCTAGCAGTTTTTTACTTGTTTTCTAGCTTTAATCGATGGAACGAGCTAGCCAACCGACAACAACTTTTTTTAGGCAAACCACCCGACAACAACTACATGCTAGAAATAGTAATTATATAATCGGGCCGGTGCTGTACGCCAACCCATGCAGTTTTCTACTCGTTTTCTTTTTATTTTGTCCAAGTTAGATTTACATTTTCTTTTTTAGTTTTTCCAAAATAAAACATTACAACAGTTATTATTTTTTGTGGGTTAAAGTTATAGTAATTATTAACATACAACTGTTATGTATTTCAAATGTCTATTCTGTTTTCATTCTTTGTACCATGAAGAGGTAAAAATGAACTTTTCTAAAATTTACATGGACTTAAACAGTTCAACGTGCATTGGAAATTATTTGTAAATTCTGTATCTTCATTCTGGACCAAAAACACATAATTTTTCTATATTGTTCAACCTGTATTAAAATTATTGTGTAATAATAATAATTTTTCGAAATGTATTAAAAATGTTACACATGCTTGCAGTCTATAGAAATTTAAGATTAATAGAACATAATATTTTTTATTAAAAGTTCATCATTTTCTGAAAACACACTGAACATTTTTTTAAATATACATTGACTTTTTAAAAGGGACGTTGTCTATTTTTTTTAAATACACATTGACTTTTTTCCGGGTAAAATGCGTGGTGAATTAAAAACATGTTTGCACATTTTTAATACACGTGAAACGGTTTTCTAAAAGCAAATTGACCATTTTTTTCAAATGCATTAATACTTCCGTTAAGTTTTATGGCAATTGTAATTTTTCCTTACATTTCTTGTTTTGAATGGAAAAAATAATATCAAGAATGCCAACGAGTTTATGTTCAGGTCTTATCCAAGAAAAGAAGAGGATTCATAAACATTAGGGTGCCATGGATCGACCTCAAACACAGAGCTTATTGATTTTTTTTCTAGAAAATGCAAACAAATTATGGAATAATGAAACCTGACATGGTGTCATTACATCATCCTTAGGCACCATGGTAACATTTGAGAGCGTTTCACAAAACTGCAACACACACTATTTGGAGACCGGAAGATCTCCAAGGAAGAATTATGATTTCCATAGGAAATGGGCCGAGTTTGAATGCAAAGTGACGATTGTAGACTTTGTAAATAGGTGGGTATGTAAAATAAGTTTTTTTCTAACATTATGAGTTATAAAAAAAATATAATCAGCTTCAAAACCTTTTTTCATAACAAGTGGTATGTAAATTCGCATTTGTGAATAGGTGGGTGAAAGTAAGATGGTGAAAGTAATGAATATAATTCAATTTTGAATTGTAGATGCATGAAAAAGTTCACCAAAATGGTTTAAAAATCATTTGTGTGTTAGCAAGTCTATGTTTAGGCCTTATCAAAAAATCCAAACAAGAGGGTGCCAGGACACGACCTCGAAATTTGCATGCAGATATTGCTTAATTCCGAAAAATGCAAACGAAGTTTGAAAAACATGAAACTTGGCATGGTGCCCTTATATGAGACTCAAAGGTTGTAAAAAAATTGAAAAGGTTTTGTAAAAGTTGTGACATACGCTGCTTACAAAATGAACATTATTGATGTATTGGAAAACAAGCATACGTTGCAAAATAGGTTCAAAAAATGATGTATTACTCGAAACACTTAGGTGTATTACAACGATATTCCAAAAAAGTTCCTTTTGTATTCGCAATTATACACAACCACATATATGCTATACACCACAACAAGCAGCAAATGTTTAACCATTTTAGCTGAACAGATGGTAGCAACGAAGACAATTTAAATTTACAACACTATTATGTACTAACACACACTCATTTCCCATCTTGTTATGTAATAATTTGTACCCCCTATTTTTCAAACACCAAAGTTTCACACCATGCGTAAACCTTTCCAAAATTACATATCTAAAAGGCTATAAATTTTCTTTACATCTAACATACTACTCCCCCGTCCCAAAATAAGTGTCTTGACTTTGTACTAACTTTAGTATAAAGTTGTACAAGACTTAAGACACTTGTTTTTTGGACGGAGGGAGTATATTATATCGCTTTTATAAAAGTTAGACATTTCAAAAAAGATTGAAGTCCACATAAACATTTATTCACCACTTGAACTTGAAATTTTGAAACTATCTGAATATTGCACTATTTTGCACTACAAATCATTTTACATATTTTATATGTAATAAGTTATTCCTATTTTTAAATACCAAAGTTAGGAATCACTTGAAGTTGAAATTCGGAAAATATCTGGATATTACACCATTATGCAACAAGTTAATCATTTGGCTAACAATGAGTAACGAATAAGCATCAATTTTTGATATTACAGATTTAATGACAACTTACATGTTTGCTTGACCACATTTGTATATCTTATCATTTCCCTCCCATTGCTTGCTAATAGAAGGTTGAATTGTTCATAAAAAATATTTTATTTTTTCATGTTTTTTTATCATACAAGTTAAAATTAAAGGTATAAACTTAAATATATTTTTTTTTTTAAAAATTAAAACTTTTTAGAGATACATGTAGTTCTAATTGGAATCATTTTCAATAGAAAATGCAAAAACTTATTTGAACTATAGAAAATATATATTATTTAGAAAGTTGTTGTAACACCTAAAAATAGCATACATTTAGTATATCACGTGTAAGTTTTGAAATTTACTTAAGAAAGTGGGCTTAATTAGTTATTTGGAAATAGAGAAAAAATTTAATTCTGGGCGGCCTCACTGATGTTGGGCTAAAGTCAACTAAAGCCCAGATGCTCTCAGCTATAGCTGGCCAAACAGGCCGTGCTAACTGGCCGGCCCGGTAGCACGCAGGAACGGCACGGCCCAGGCACGGCACGGCCCGAGCTAAACGGGCTAGGCCCGGCACGTGGCACGCCATGGGCCATGCCTGGGCCTGGAGGCTGGGCACGCGGGCCGTCACGGCACGGCCCATTTTTTTTTCAGATTATATATATATATATATATATATATATATATATATATATATATATATATATATATATATATATATATATATATAGGACAAATGTTTCCTACAAGCAGTGGTAGTTGCCACCACTTGCATTTTGTATGTTGTATGTAGTATGTGGCGAAACCGAGAGTATGTACGTGTAGTATGTAGTATATAACAATGATTAGGTAGTATATATACAAGTTTTTAGGTAGTATGTACCATTTTTTGAGTATGCTCTTTTTTACGTACAAGTATGTATGTATTTCATAAGTATAACAAAAACTATGGGCTCATATGCAATTTTTTCATGTAACTTGTTTTGAAATATCTTATATATAGTATATGAACATATTTAAAATAATAAAGTGGAATATATAGTACCACATGGTAGTATATAAAACATATGGGGTAACTACCACCAGGTGGTAGGATGGATTTTCCCTATATATATATATATATATATATGACCTAAATTACATCCCAATAGGCCTAAAATACAGCCCAACAGGCTAAAAATCAGATGGGCTAGCGTGCTAAACGTGCCACGGGCCGGGCCGTTTAATAATCAGGCCGTGCCTGGGCCAGAGAGCCACGCCCGTGGGCCGGCATGAAACGGCCCGGCTATTAAATATGCCACGACGGGCCATGCCGGGCCAGGCACGTTTAGCACGGGCTGGGCCGTGCCGTGCCGGCCGGCCCGTTTGGCCAGGTCTAGTCTCAGCTGAGGGGAGATCATGTGCGACGCAAACGACGCCTTCTGATTGGTCGAGCCTACCCGCACATGGATCAAGCCTCTCCACCGTTCGATTTTCTGAGATCCAATGGTTAGCACACATACCCTATCCCTCTTCTTTCTCCCTCCCCCACAGCCGCCGGGTTCCAGCACCTTCCTTCCTCGTCTCCTTCTCCAGTCGCCGCCTCCCCTCCCCTCTCAGGCTCCCAGCTCCTCTCGTCTCAGAGGCCGCATCAGGGCACCAGACACGCACCGTCGGTGCGACGTCCAGGCCGCCCCCACACCGTCCGGGGGGTGCGCGTTTGGACGTCGGGGGCAGCACGACCCGTCCCTGAGAGCTGCGTCGCGGTGGGTGTTGCCACCGAACGGCAAGGGAAGCGACGGCCTCCACTTCCCGCGGTGGCCGGCAGGATATGGCACTGGTGAGATGGTTAATCGTTGAGCCACAACAGAGGCATCTGGGTTCAGCACTCACTTAACCACCGAGCCGATTTCTTGTGCAGGTGGAGTCAAACCCTCTTCGTCCGATGCTAGCACGCTAAGCCGCATTGAGCTAGCACTCTCAAGGTGCCTGGCCGAGGGGGCTGCGCCGACCTGCCACCGCATTGTCGTGGGCCCGCGTCCGTCTGCTATGGCATCCTCACCACCGATTTTTTCGCCGACCTTGGAGCTGTGAGGCGCTTGCCCCACCCCAGCTCCAGTTCCCTGTGTTTTACTTCTGATTTTTCGAGGCAGTTTTTGGTTGTCCATGCGCAGGGAACGGCGGTTCATCTTGTTCTCGTCGGTGGAGATGGGATGCCCAAGAGCATGTTCGAGGTGATGTGGCATGTCTCCGATGATGAGTCTGCGGTGATGGATGGATCTGCAAAATGGTGTTCTCCGCCTGAGAATTTCTAGGACCCGTTGTAGATTGAATGTCTTCGTTTTGCTCCTCCATATGTGTATTATTTAGAAATGTCTGTAATTTTAAGTTCTGTTGTGTTTTTACTTCCGTGTAAAATGGTTTTTTCTAGTGTGTTTATGTAATTCCCATCTATTTAATGACATAATATATATCATTTGCAAAATTGTGTTGGTTGAAAATTTGCATAGAACAAGAGAAATGTGAGATGGGCTAATTTGTCGGCCGAAATCAATGGGACATCAACCGATTGAAATTTAGTGGGTTGAAATACCATTTTGGTTGATTATTACATGGGCTGTGGGTCTTGGACCGAGCTGAAATTTAGTGGGCCAAAATTTGAAAAGGCCCACTTAGTTCATGGGCTGCCATGTAATATCCATGTCAGATGATGATGTGGCAGACAAGTTAACGTCGTTATGAGCACGTTAGTTAAGTGCCATCCATGACGGTCAAAATCTGTCATGGATCCGTGACGATCTGGAGATCCGTCAAGGAGTACATGGTGGTCAAATTATGACGCGATATACATGACGGATTTCAAGTCTGTCATGAGTATCCTTCGATGACAATTTTCCACATGTCCATGACGGACTAGGACTGTCATGTATCAACAGAATTCTTGTAGTGGGTGTTTCATATATTGTGTTAGGTAGCTAATTAATTAATAAAGAGAAGTGTCCTCTCTTATCTCCGTGCTTGGTCGACGCTACGTACTATACGTATAGAGAGGCCATCGACACACTAGCTAGTAAGAAAATGAAGGAAACCATTAAGTATAGAAGTTCGTTATGCATACCGAGAGAAGTGATCAACCTCTCCTTCTCCGAGAGATTGGTCGAACAAAAAGTTTCCGTATTATCTATCCGACGCTACTGGCTACATACATATACAATATGTAAGATCTGTTACAATCCCCTAGCATCTGAAATCAAGTTCCACATGGTATTCTCCAGCTTTATTGATGACGTGGTCAAGAAAGAATCCCGTTAATTCCTCTTGAATTGCTTTCATGCGATCTTCTGGTAGGAGTTCATTCCGCATCTCCCACGTCTAATTTGAAGAAGGGGGGTAATACATATATATGAATGAAACTCAACAAAAATGATGGTGTAATAAAATGAAATTGTGAATATTATTACTTACACACATCAAATTGTCTTTTAGAGTAGCCCCGCTTATCTTTGCAAGTCGCATTGTAGATGAACTCACACACATAGTATCCACAGTAATCATTCCCTTGTTCCTGCCACAAGCACTTTACGAGAAATAGAGGTCAATCAAACTGATAATGAAGCATTATAAATGGCATTGATGGAAGTAGCTAGAATCAATGGGATCGAGATGCGCGGAACTAGCTAGATAGTACTACTTACTTTCGGGTATGTCCATCGCAGCACCCCCGGCAGTCCCGGAGCTTGTGCGGTGAATACTTTCCAAACCCTGCGAGACAAAGAAAACAATTACTTGATATCAGGAAATGAACAAAAAGTTGCCGATATAGTGCGATAATGATCGCTTGAACTTACTTCTCGAGCATTTTAGTCATGTCCGCATAGGTCTCGGGAGATTTTCGTCTCGAGTCTAAGACGGTTACTAGTCCCTGCTCAAGCTTAATCTCCAGGAGAATATAGTGGAAGCTGCGCACGGATGCATAACTCATCAATTACATTACTATAACCTTGCTCGAGTAATAAGGGAAACTGAATATGCACAAGACAGTAACACTCACTTGAAGTTGTAAGGAACGAGTATTTTATCTTTGTTTTGATTTATTATCAATGATTTGAGCAAGTTGGCCTCAGCATCATCGGCGTTATTTTCAACCTCAAATTGATCTATGAGCTTTGTGTTAATGAACCCAATATCATACTTTTCTGCACTCAATGATCTTCAATCTGCATAATATAGTGAGGATAATCATATATACATGCAATGAAAGAGCTGAGCTATATATAGAGACTTAATGACAGAAGTAGTACTTAGAGACAGTAGCAAGTGACCGTTAATTTATCGAGGGCCTTTTGATTGAACCACTAGAAGAACTTCTCAAATGGAACAGTCAACAAATCAATTCCAACGAGGTCGTGCTCCTCTTTAACTCTCAGATACAAAGTATCCGTCCCCCCAGACTCTCTGCAGGTTTTCATGTACCAATCATGGAATCTTCGCATCATCGTTGATAGAGATTTTTCATCTTTGGCAAGAGGCTTCCCGTAATGGTATTGGTGTTCTTCCACCTCCAAGAAATCATAATCTACATCGTCGGGCAGGTAATCTTCAAGATTGCTATAACCGGGCACCATCCCCGGATCATTAGCGACGATATCGCTAGAAACCTTGAGCGGGGGGCACGATTGGTCCGCTTGTTTGTCGAGCTGGGCAATTTTTTCTCAACTCATTGTTCTGCTAACCTTCGATCACTGATAGTATTTCCCGACCGCTCCGCTTCGATATATACCTTTGCAGTAATGCACTCATAGTTGTTTTTCAGCGGAGACTTTGGTGGTTTCCTCGGGGCATCGATAGTGCGCTTTGCTTTCACCCGGTCTACCTTCTCCTCCGGAGGTGGATGTCTCTTTGCTTTCACCCCTTCAAAGAAGTCCTTCACTTCTTTTTCCATGATCTTCGCGTTTTCTTCCATGGTCCTCTTGTATGGTAACTTCCCTAGAGGCTTGAGAGGTGGACCGAATCTGTATTGCCTCCCGCCTCTGGCTGTATTGCTAGACGCCGGAGCAGACGGAGCGGCTGCGGCTGTCTTCTTTCGTGCTTGCTTACGAGATGGAGGAGAAGGACTATGACACGCCGGAGCAGCCGGGGCGGCGGCGGGTCTCTTCCGCCCTTGCTGGCGAAGCGGAGAAGGAGGAGGTTGGTGGCTGCTCGGGCGCGCCGGCGCAGGCGGAGAAGGAGGTGGAGTGCCGCCACGCCCCGGAGAAGGAGGAGGCTGGTGGCTGCTTGGGCACGCCGGCGCAGGCAGAGAAGGAGGTGGAGCGCCGCCACACGCCGGAGAAGGAGGCTGAGTGCCATGATCACTCGCCGGAGGAGGAGACGGTGGAGGAGGCGGAGTGCCCTGAATCGCCGGAGGAGGAGGAGGAGGAGGCGTCTAGTTCGGAAGGTTGATGAACTCCTTCCGCCATAGGCATGGAGTCTTCAGACAAGAACCCAACCGAGTCTCCCCGTCACCCGTAGGGTGGTCAAGCTGGAGGTCCTCAAATCCTTCTGTGATTTCATCCACCATCACCCTAGCATATCCTTCTGGAATCGACCGGCAGTGAAAAGTTGCGCCAGGTTCAGGAGGTGCAACAGAGCCAACAGCCGCCTTGAATTTCAATTCCATCCACTTTGTCATAAGGTGGCAATTCTGAGACTCCGTGATAGCATCCACGGGGTAGCTAGAAGGAGCCGTGAAGACAGGCTCCTGAAGCAGCTCTGTGGAAGCCACGCTGCTTCTCCGCTGAGATGGTGGGGTAGCTCCGGGTGTAGCAGTTTCGGCAGGTCGCGCATTGCGGGCCTCGTCTCGTTCCTCTAGCGCTTGTACCCTTGCATGCAGCGCTTGTAGTTGGGTCAACTCCTTTTTCTTCTTCCTCTCCCTGCGTTTGTAACCGCCTGCGTCGGGAAATCCAGCATTCCACGAAAGGGAGACTGGCGTGCCTCATGTCGTCCGGGGTGCTTAGGATTCCCGAGGGCCTCTGTGAGCTCGTCGTTCTCTCTCTCCGGAACGAACGTCCCTTATTGCGCCTTTTTGATATACTCCTGAAGCTTCTCGATGAGTGTGTTCAGCTGCTCGTTGGTCCAAACGCACTTCCCTGTTACAGGGTCCAATTTTTCCCCAACCCCGAAGAACCAAGTCCTGCAACGGTCTGGCCAACGTCGCGTCTCTGGTTCGATCTCTTTATCAATGAGGTCATTGTCAGCCTTGTCCCACAACGGCCGGGCTTTCAGGTAGCCACCTGACCCCGTGCGATGGTGATGCTTCTTCTTTCCAGCATTTTTCTTGTTTGTCGCTGACATCTTCACTGCTCTCTGAGATTTCTTTTTGGTGACAAATGCGGGCCACTGATCTTTGATCTTCTCAAATCGGCCGATGAATTCTGGAGTCTTGTCTTGGTCGAAAAACGATGATTTCAGCTCATTCTTCCACCTCCTGAATAGCTCAGCCATCTTCTTAAGAGCATAAGCCTTGATCATTGACTTTTTAACTGGATTCTCCGGATCCTCCTCTGGCGGGAAGGTGAAATTTTCCTGCAGCGCGGTCCAAAGATCGGCTTTCTGCCTATCGCTGACATAAGACACCTGAGAGTCTTTGTCCTTAGGCTTCAACCATTGCTCGATGCTGATCGGGATCATGTCCCTAACTAGAACCCCGCACTGAGTATTAAATTTGTGCTTGGTCCGGAGGGGTTCAATCGGTTGGCCAGCGCGATCAATTTCGATGATCGTGTACCTTTCATCCGAACGCAACTTGATTAAGCATGTGCCAGACTCTGTTCGGTCATCGGAGCCGTCATCATGGTGTCCTTCCCCCTCCATTCAGTCACCGGAGCCGCCATCACGGTATCCTTCCCCCTCCATTCGGTCATCGGAGCCGTCATCACGGTGTCCTTCCTCCTCCATTGTTTGATCATCGTCGTAGCCTGCTTCTTCATCCTGTCTTTCCAGACCATCGGTGCATGCGTCGTTGAGAAATGACAAGACGGCATCACTTCCGTGTGCGATTATCTCCCCCAACACCGCTTCTTGTGCTTCGTCTCGGGGGTGCGGATCCATAGTTTCTGCAAATATTTACAACATGGCAATTATTATTCAAACATTACAGATGGATATATTAGTGGCAAACGTTGAACTAGCTAGCTAAGCACAATAAGTAATCATATTAGTGGCCTGGCCTCGACGCTTCTCTAGGGTTTGGGGTGGCCTCGACGACAACGCTCTTTTAACTTAGTAAATTTGGGTGGCCTCATGAGAGTTTGTCGATCGGGTAGGGGCGGTGGGAGGGGGTAGGAGACCGACATCATTTTTTTCTAGGGTTTGAGTATCCCCGAGAGTTTTGGTCAAGCGAGAGGGCCGGGGGGTGCTCCCGTGGTATAAGTTATCATGGTCGAGAGGGGGTATATATATCGACCGCCCCTCATGTCGAAGTTATCCGGGAGGGGGTTATATCGACAACGACGACATACATACATGGGAAAATAATGTTATCGGGGAGGGGGTATATCGACCCCCCCCCCCCTCGTGTTGAAGTTATCAGCACAGAAGAGAAGAAGAAAAAATAGAATTTTATTATTTTTTTCTTAAATGTAACTTTTGCATATATGAACATACATACATAAATTATACATACATGGGAAAAATTGCTATGAGCAAAAAAACATCATATATGAATATTTTGTATATACATCTATATCCATCCATCCATCCATTCATACATACATACATACACGGACAAAACAAATGCTATGAACAAAAACATCAGTAGTAATTATTTTTTTAATGATTTGGCCTCAAAAAAATCTTTTATAAGTATTTTCAAACTCCAGAATGATCTTTTTGCACTAGAACTATTTCAAATAATTCCTTTCAAATGCCACAAAATTTTTGAGAAGTCCTCTGATGCCTATAGATCATTTTTATTCAAAAAACCACTTTGGTCATTTGAAAATTTTGAGCACAACTTCCATTTTTCAATTTTGGTCCAATCTTGGCATTGAACTACAACCCTATTTTTCCTTGCTAAAAAAATTCTGAATTTTTTACATCTTGTAGTCCTTCCTACTAAACCCTTAAGTCTAGAAGGGCCGCCCCAATTTCATCTAGCAAGTCCACCAAAAAATTCATGTAGTTTCTGTCTAGCACTAAATTTTAATAAAACTTGCACTAACAAGTTTTTCCTTTTATCAAACCAACTTGACCATCTTCACTCACATCCAAGGAGACATCATCCTGCCAAGTTTCACATAAAACAAAGTTCCCTAGATAGCCCTAGCATCTCATCAAACACCTTGTGGACATGGCTGAAAACATGCAATTCTCTGAAACTATGCACTGAACCAATTTCACCATCATCACATACATGAAGGAAGGACAGAGGAGAGGGGTGGGAGGGAGGAGGGAGTACCGGCCTTTCCGGCAGGCAGTGGTGCGGCAGCGTTGACGGCAGGGCAGGGGCGTGGCGCAGCGTCGGGGGAGGGCAGGGGCGCGGCGACGTTGGCGTCGAGGTCGAGGCAGGGGCGCACGGCGGCATCATCGGGGCAGGGTAGGGGCGCACGACGTCGGGGCGAGGCAGGGGAGCACAGCGTCGGCGTCGGGGCAGGGCAGGGGCGCACGACGTCGGCGTCGGGGCAGGGCAGGGGCGCGGTGGCGTGGGGCAGGCAGGGCGCGGCGACAGCGTCGGCGTCGAGGTCCGGCAACTTGGCGGCGTCGAGGTGTTCGTCGGTGTCGAGGCGTTCGGCGCCAGAGAGGCAGATCGAAGAACGGAATGAAAAATTTGACAAGTGCTGCTTATATACCAAGAGCATTGGTCCCGGTTCGTGGCATAAACCGGGACCAATGCCCCCTTTAGTCCCGATTGGTGCCACCAACCGGGACCAAAGGCCTCTTTTCAGCAGCCCAAAGGGCGGGAAGCGGCGGCCATTGATCCCGGTTGGTGGCACCAACCGGGACTAAAGGGGGGCATTGGTTCCGGTCGAACCGGTACCAATGCACCCCTTTATTCCCGGTTGGTGCCACCAACCGGGACCAAAGGCCTTGCCAGCGGGGTGGTGGTGGGAGTTTAGTCCCACCTCGCTAGTTGAGAGGGGCGCGCAGTGGTTTATAAGCCCCATTGCCGCACCCCTCTCGAGCTCCTCTCCATTGCAGGCTTATGAGCCTAATTATAACTGCTATGCCTGATGGGCCTACTGGGCCTTCCGCGGGCCTGAATCCTGGCCCATGAATGGGTTTCTAGTCGTATTCACGCCGTGGTGGCCCGGTAGGTGGCAATTTTTTCATTTTTTTCCTAGTTTTTTGTTTTCTTTTTTGCTTCATTTTTTTGTTTTGTTTCTACTTACAACAAAATACTTATTTATTTTATTTTATTTTGTTTCTAATTACTTATTTAATTTATTTTATGATAATTCTTTTTGCTATTAAAGTTTCTAACAAAAAAAGTTCTTTATAAAAATTCTTTTTGCTTTTAATGATTTTGAACAGAAAATACTTTGATAATTTTAGTTGCATCAATTTTATATAATTTTAGTTTCATAAATTTTAGAGGTTGCTTATAATGTTTTGAACAGAAAATACTTTGATAATTTTAGTTTCAAAAATTTTATTTATGTTATTAAATTTATTTTATTTTGTTTCTACTTATATATTTTATTAAAGTTTATATTATTTTGTTTCAAATTACGTATTTATTTTATTTTATGATAATTATTTTTGCTGAAAGACCCTGAAATTCGTATATATTATGCATTTACTAATTATTTTAAGCTATAAGACCCTGAAATTGAAAAGCACTACAAATGAACTCTGAAAAGATTGAAAGTTGGCATGGTATCATCATTTGACCCACATAGCATGTGCAAGAAAGTACAGAGGCTTACGGCAAAAACTGGATGCACTTCGTGTACAAACGGACAATCTCTTTCGAAGTATCAGGGTTTCATACGGAAACTTGTCTGTTACAAAGGGATTTCATTTTTTGAACTTATTTGAACTCCATACTTTTTCTGTGTTCAAAATGCGCCATTCAAAGCCACATCATCAATCTGAAATGGTTGAAAGTTGGCATTTACTGATTATTTTGAGCCATAAGACCCTGAAATTGAAAAGCACTACAAATGAACTCTGAAATGGTTGAAAGGTGGCATGGTATCATCATTTGACCCACATATCATGTGCACGAAATTAGAGAGGCTTACGGCAAAAACTGGATGCACTTCATGTACAAAACGGACAATCTCTTTCGAAGTATTGTCTGTTACAAAGGGATTCTATTTTTTTGAACTTATTTGAACTCCATAATTTTTCGTGTTCAAAATGCACCATTCAAAGCCACATCATTAATTTTCAACCCTTTCTAACTTCATTTGTTATTTTTCATGTATTTACTGATTATTTTGAGCTATAAGACCCTGAAATTGAAAAGCACTACAAATGAACTCTGAAATGGTTGAAAGTTGGTATGGTATCATTATTTCACCCACATAGCATGTGCAAGAAAGTAGAGAGGCTTACGGCAAAAACTGGATGCACTTCGTGTACAAACGGACAATCTCTTTCGAAGTATCAGGGTTTCATACGAAAACTTGTCTGTTACAAAGGGATTTTATTTTTTGAACTTATTTGAACTCCATACTTTTTCTGTGTTCAAAATGCGCCATTCAAAGCCACATCATCAATTTTCAATCCTTTCTGACTTCATTTGTTATTTTTCATGCATTTACTGATTATTTTGAGCTATAAGACCCTGAAATTGAAAAGCACTACAAATGAACTCTGAAAAGGTTGAAAGTTGGAATGGTATCATCATTTGACTCACATAGCATGTGCAAGAAAGTATAGAGGCTTACAGCAAAAACTGGATGCACTTCATGTACAAAACGGACAATCTCTTTCGAAGTATCAGGGTTTCATACGGAAACTCGTCTGTTACAAAGGGATTTCATTTTTTGAACTTATTTAAACTCCATACGTTTTCTGTGTTCAAATGCGCCATTCAAAGCCACATCTTTAATTTTCAACCCTTTCTGACTTCATTTGTTATTTTTCATGCATTTACTGATTATTTCGAGCTATAAGACCCTGAAATTGAAAAGCACTACAAATGAACTCTGAAAAGGTTGAAAGTTGGCATGGTATCATCATTTCACCCACATAGCATGTGCAAGAAATTAGAGAGGCTTACGGCAAAAACTGCATGCACTTTGTGTACAAAACGGACAATCTCTTTCGAAGTATCAGGGTTTCATACGGAAACTCGTCTATTACAAAGGGATTTCATTTTTTGAACTTATTTGAACTCCATACTTTTTCTGTGTTCAAAATGCGCCATTCAAAGCCACATCATCAATTTTCAATCCTTTCTGACTTCATTTGTTATTTTTCATGCATTTACTGATTATTTTGAGCTATAAGACCCTGAAATTGAAAAGCACTACAAATGAACTCTAAAAAGGTTGAAAGTTGGCATGGTATCAACATTTGACCCACATAGCATGTGCAAGAAAGTAGAGATGCTTACGGCAAAAACTGGATGCACTTCGTGTATAAAACGGACAATCTCTTTCAAAGTATCAGGGTTTCATACGGAAACTTGTCTGTTACACAGGGATTTCATTTTTTTGAACTTATTTGAACTCCATACTTTTTTGTGTTCAAAGCCACATCATTAATTTTCAACCCTTTCTGACTTCATTTGTTATTTTTCATGCTTTTACTGATTATTTCGAGCTATAAGACCCAGAAATTGAAAAGCACTACAAATGAACTCTGAAATGGTTGAAAGTTGGCATGGTATCATCATTTCACCCACATAGCATGTGCAAGAAAGTAGAGAGGCTTACGGCAAAAACTGGATGCACTTCGTGTACAAAACGGACAATCTCTGTCGAAGTATCAGGGTTTCATACGGAAACTCGTCTGCTACAAAGGGATTTCATTTTTTTGAACTTATTTGACTTCATACTTTTTCTGTGTTCAAAATGCACCATTCAAAGACACATCATCAATTTTCAACCCTTTTTGAGTTCATTTGTTATTTTTCATGCATTTACTATTTATTTTGAGCTATAAGACCCTGAAATTGAAAAGCACTATAAATGAACTCTGAAAAGGTTGAAAGTTGGCATGGTATCATCATTTGACCCACATAGCATGTGCAAGAAAGTAGAGAGACTTACGGCAAAAATTGGATGCACTTCGTGTATAAAATGCACCATTCAAAGCTACATCATCAATTTAGTACATATAGCTCTCATGAATATATAAGTGACCAAATTAATAGAAGTTCATTATCACATTAGAAACAAAGTACATGCATAGTTCTCATTGAACAACATATAGCTCTCCAGAGCATCTAGTTAAACCACACATTGAAACTATGTAAAACCTTTCAATGCAACAACAAATGCGATCATAATTACAACTAAGGTAAAAAATGATCCAACAGCATAATGATACCAAGCCTCAGTATGAATGGCATATTTTCTAATCTTTCTAATCTTCAACCGCATTGCATCCATCTATATCTTGTGATCATCGACGACATCCGCAACATGCAACTCCAATATCATCTTCTCCTCCTCAATTTTTTTATTTTTTTCTTCAAGTAATTGTTTTCTTCTTCAACTTAATTTAACCTCTTAACAATAGGGTCGGTTGGAATTTCCGGTTCAACTACCTCCTACATAAATAAAATCTATGTCAATTTGATGGGCATAATTGTCATAAACGATAAATGAACCAAATAGTTATAAAAGATTATATATATATATACCACATCCGAATCATAGTCAGGACGAGGGCCGACGGGGGCGGATGCCAAAACCATCGCACTATATAATAACAAGCAATAATGAAAATAAGAAAATTAGACAAGTATCTATCTAAAGTAAGAATTTTTTCTTTCAGAAGAAGATAAGAGGCTCACCACGGTGGTGCAGGCGACGAGATCGACGCGAGCGATCGACGGCAGTGAGACGGGGACGGGACGTGACGGACCGCTAAACCTAGAAAAATCTCGGGGAAAATGGAGCTTGGAGGTCGAGCTTCGAGAGGAGAAAGCTTAACTAGCGTGGCTTGGGAATTTCATCGAACACCTCGTGTGCATAGGAGGTGAGCTAGAGCACCAAAATACCCTCTCCTCGTCAGCCAGAAAAAATGGAGCACTGTGGAGTGCTCTGCTGCGGCGACGGGGTATATATAGGCAACTCATTTGTCCCGGTTCATGGCTGGAACCGGGACTAAAGCCCAGCCTTCTGTCCCGATTCGAGCCAAGAACCGGGACTAATGATTGTTGGCCAGGAGCGAGGCCCATTGGTCCCGGTTCGTGCCTGGAACCGGGACAAATGGGTCCATACGAACCGGGACCAATGCCCACGAGGCGCCGGCCAGCGCCCTGGGCTCACGAACCGGGACGAATGCATCCATTGGTCCCGGTTCGTGGAAGAACCGGGACTAATGGGCTGGCCAGGGCTGAACGAAAGCCCCTTTTTCTACTAGTGTGGCCCCGTTGCAACGCACGGGCGTTCTTCTAGTTAGAAAGAAAGGCCCAGTTCTCTCGTATGTTAAAAAATGAGCAAGCGCTCGGTGCATTCCTTTGCATCGATCCTGGATGAGGCGCTAGGATTCAACAACGTAACCGCCGATCTGCCGGGATTAAATTCCTAGCGCCCCCTCTTAGCATCTCCTGTTGGAGATGCCCTACGGATTTGTTCGGTTGAGGTGGATTTCGAGGGGATCGAGGGGGATTAAATTCCCTACAAGCCAAAATCCCTTCATTCCCCCCGGCGGTTTGTTCGGTTGCAAGAGGTTTGAAGGGAATTGAAGTGGATTGGGGAGGATTAAATCCCCTACAAATCAAATTCCCCCTTATCCCCTGCAAACCTCTTCAATCCTCTCCAAGAGAGATTTGACCGATCAAGGCCTGGGGAAGGGATTAACCGAACAAGACCTACAGAAAAAGTGATATACTTCTGTCAAGTATAGACCGTCCCCTTTTTTCTCGCCGGGTCTTCCTCGTAGTTCATTCATCCCTGAATTCATGACTCATCTACGTGAGGTAGTATTCTTCCTGCTGGCTACACTGTGCGGCCTGGGTAACTATTTTTTACTCGCATCTCGATCACTTTTACCTTTTTGTTATTTCGTAATATCCAAGGTATGATAGTATGATACCCTTTAGCTTCACATGACAAGTCATTTTCTCATTACTTTACTCTTTCATTTTTCATTTTTTATAGGCATTATGATCGTTGGATATCAATGATTGACTTGGACGATGATCTAGAAGAAGTTAAAATGAAATAAACTGAAGAATCCACATAAGCTAAATATGTCCAATGACTAAGAATTAATGGCATGGGAAAGCCATTGAAGACAGGGCAACGCCTGAAGGAAGGGAAAACAGAGGCGTCAAATCACAAGAGTAATGCTCTGGTCCCGAGCTCAGATGAACAATAAAACAAAAAAAGTTACATCTTTTAATATATTTTTACTGTTAGCCTGAGCTCACATGTGCTCGGGATGAGAACAACCGCATCCGTTAAACCAGCCATTTTCATGTAGCGCGAACATGCAAAGAATCAAGTATAAACTGTCTTAATGAACTCTTACAGTGTGCTTGGCTAAGGACATCTACAGCCGGGGCCTCAAAACAGCCTTAAGCGCCCGAGCGGTCGGACCGATCACTGACCGGTTAAAAAACCCTGACACCCGGTTGCCTCAAACGCCCAGACAATCCAACACCCCTCATATCCAGTTCAAATGTAGGGCTGATATGCCTGTCACCGACCCCACGGAGTTGCCACAAAAACTCCAATCCATGCCCTCTCCGAACATTAGCTTACTCCACTCTCCTCTCCCGATTGGTAACATCCTCTCCCCTCTCCAAATCGAATCCAAATCCGACGACACCAGCGACATGTTGAGCTCTGGCAGCCGCTTGGACTCCGACCTCAACGTCGACAAGGAGCTGGCCTTTCGCATTGCGCTGGATCTTTCCAAGATGGAGACGAGGGGCAGCTCTGGATCTACCCCGCTGCCACACCTGTGCTGGTGTAGCGTGGACGCCAGAGCTGGCCCCTCATGGCCCGCGCGCACCTCCACAAGGATTGCGCAGTCTGCGACGTACCCTTCCCCCGCCGGCCACTGCTCCGCAAGGGCAGCGGTGGGTGCAGGTGCCCGCCCCGCCAGCCCAGACACGCACGCCGGAATCAGAGGCGAGCGCCGCCCACTGCAAGCGACAGTGGGCAGGGAGATAGACATGGTGGAGCAATCCGTGCGCTACTGCCACGGGTTGCCGGCGGAGCCCGACGAGGACACAATTAACCATCGTTCGCAGACAACGGCGGAGGTGGATGGCCGCTGCCTATGGAGGAAGAACATGAAGGCGCTCCGGCTTGCCATTCATCAGTCGAAGCGCGACACAGTGGAGGTGGCTCGGCTGCCCAAGCTCAGGCGGCAGCACGACAGGGCCGTCCGGCAGATGAAGGGGCTCGTTCTCATCTCTAACTCCTCGTACGATGACGGCAACAACAACAGATCCACTTCTGACGACTCCGACGATCCACCACCTGCTGCGGACGCCTATAGCCGTGCCGGCGACCGGAAGGAAAGGCCCGGCGAGAAAGTGGTGATCCCGCTCCTCCTCTGTTTATAATATCGTTTTCAGTCATTTAAGTTAAGAACTTGTCCAGCGATGAACTGTGGTGATTTTTTATATGATATAAAGTGGGTTTATGTGCATTTCGTTCTCCATTTGATGCCGATTTCTTTGCATTCGTTGTTTGATCACGTAGAGTAGTTCATCACGTCAAATACGTAATACGTATATAAGGTGCCGGATATGAGGTATGTGGATGTGGAATCGATTATTTGAGACGTAACCGGTCACTGTCCGCAGACGCGTCCACGGGCGTTTGAGGGCCCGGGCCTGGATTTGCTATCCGCGGTTGTATGGCAAATTATTAAGAAAACATATGTGAGACAAATATATGCATTTGCACTTCATTAGGCTTCCTATCATTTTGAGGATCTCAAGTACTCAATGGTCTCACTAGTTCAAACGAGGCACATAATGTTTATTTACATGTTTCATCATATGGAAGAAATATCTGACGATTAAAATGTCGTCAGACCGTTGATGTCCATAACGCCTGCATGTCACTAGTACACAAGGGTGCTATGAAACCCCCACAATCCCACACGATAGCGACGACCTATGTGTGATGCCACATTCTGGCGTGATCACGACGCTGAACTATACTGTGTTTCTTGCGAGAGCGCAAAACAGTATCTGAATTTGGAGCAACCAACTAAAACTGAACTAGACTCATGGCCAGTCAGTTGTTATTTTCCGTACTCGAGTTTTCCCTATTTGGCCATGTCAACGCAGAAAAGTATACAGAGGATGCAGAAAATAAAACACTGAGGCATAGCAGCATAAAAGGACATTTTGCTGTTATAAGAAGGGATAGGGATACTCTGTTATAAAGCTAATAATGAAATACGCTGACCAAGAACTATATATATGTCTCAGATTTTATAGGTAACATCTTCCAAGTCATTGCATCAATTTTGGCTCCGACAAGGCCCAGGTAAGGATAAAGATTACATAGTTGCATCTCTGTCACTCCAAAACAAAATACGAGATGAGGATGACAAAATATAGTCTTGTATCCCCCTCACACGAAACAATCTTGTTGCATCATAAGCATGCTAGATAATCAGATGGTGGCGGAACCAGTTCACCAGAGACGAGATAAACATAGCCCTCCACATCAGGATACGCTAGGAAAGTGTTGTAGATTTTCTTGGTGCAACCTCCAAATTCAAGTTCCAGTTTCAGAGACACTTTGCTAAGCATTGGCGAGGATCTGAATATCAGTTTCAAGAAATCACATTCATGATCGTCTCCAGTGAAGCCGTCGATGTGCACTTCTTCAAGACACATCAAGGAGATACTTTGGCATCTCCAATTCTTTGGCTCGTCGCAAGGACAATTTGCTGGGCATGCTTCTCTCTCCTAAAGCAAATGAAGAGTATTAACATGCATTTTTTTCTTTATGCTCCAGAGTTGAGACACTATCTCAAGGCTACCTTGTGTTTGCCGCAAGAAAAGAAAATAAAATCATGTGATGTGTGTTTGCCGCAAGAAAAGAAAATAAAATCATGTAATGTGACCTCCTGCGAGAAAAGAAAGAACATGTACCGTATAATGTGTGTACCCCCCGCGAGAAGAAAGAAAATAACATGTCCGGCCGATGTAATACATATATGCCTCCATATGAAAAATAACATGTACCGTACCACGTTTGCAAGATGTAGAAGCAAGAGAGGAGAATTACCGGGTACCAGGAT
Source organism: Triticum dicoccoides (assembly GCF_002162155.2). NCBI lineage: Eukaryota > Viridiplantae > Streptophyta > Magnoliopsida > Poales > Poaceae > Triticum > Triticum dicoccoides. Next base: position 707,034,118 of record NC_041388.1, on the reverse strand, counting down.
GATAAGTGGACTAGAAGCCTTTTCGTAGCAGCGCAAATCTGATGCCATCCAAGGAGACGCCACATAAGTGCTCCAAAAACATGCCCACGCGTTAGAAGAGTTAGATCCAACACAGAGAAGTCGATAACCAGAAGCTTCTCCATCTCCTGTGCAAACTCAACCTCTTGTGCCAAGTCCACCTCCTTTGCAAAACAAAAGAATTTCGCAGGATATGATGCATATAACGAATAAAAACCATCAAGGAGTATAAATTCTGTGGACTGGGTAAAATAGAAAAGAGACATACACTCGCAACTATAACCAAACAGAGGTGATGAGCAGAAGAGTCTTCATTTCGCCAGTAGTCGCCACCTCCCGGTCCAAAGCTGTCTGCTGTCCTCATGTCCGTGCTCTCCAGATACCAAAAACCAAAGAGAAGATTCATCTCTCGAAAAGAGCGAAACCACTCGACTTTCTTCAGCATTGGTGCCGAGATGGACACGCTGAGGTCCGTGTCGGTTTGGATGTCCAATTTCAACTGCTTAAGCATGGGTGTCAACATATGTCAATGTTACTGATGCATACCAGGTAGCCACTGACACGAAGCGTCTGCAACGACAACGAGTGGACCTTGATGTCAGATGTAGACACGCTGACGCTGAGCATGCGCAGGCGCAGGGTATCAACATCAATGATGCTGGCGCCCCCAAGGGACAGCTTCTCCAGCGCCGAGAACTCGTCGGCCGGCAGCTGTGTGAAGCAGATATTGTTGTTGCAGTTGAACTCGATTGACGTGGCACGCGGGAAGCAGGGCAGGTCTGCTTCCAAGTACATGCCAAATAGGTAACCGAAGATGAGCTCCCGCTGCGAGAACCTCGCCACGGAGTCGAGCAGTTGGCTCAAGCGACCATCATCGGCACAGTAGGTTGGAGGGATTTCGATGTCGAGCATGGCGGGCACCGAAGGTGAAGAAGCCAAGCGGGCGAGCACGGCTTCGATCTTGGCGGGCGCGACGTCGCGGAATGTGAGATCGGGGAGGCAGGTCCAGAGGTCTCGCCAGCAGCGGGAGAGGATGCTGGTGCCCGGCGCAGCGCAGGCGCGCGAGGACCAGGAGGAGCATGTCGTCCGGGAGGGCGCTGAGGCGGTCATCAGCTCCTCCGCATGGAGCACGCCGGGAGCGGACTCGACGTGGCGGCGGCGAGCGCCGGACTCGACGCCCGGAACGGAGCTCCATCACGCGAAAGCGATCGGCCTTGCCTTCACTATCCGGCGACTTGGTATCTTCCATGGATGTTCTGTACGTGAGTATAGAGGAAAAATGGTTTGGTCAAATTCAGAAGTAACGAACACTTGGATTCTCGCACGTAGGGCAAAATCGAGGTCCGATTCTCTTACCTGAGTGAAGAAAACTTTGATCCGGCCACTCCCAAGGCGATGACGAAGACGAACTCTTGGATCCGACTAGCTAGTCGCCATTTGAAATTTAGAGTGCTGCGACGAGGTGAGGAATGGGGAACGGCAGCAGGGTTTGGTTGAAGAAAAACAAGGGGAGGGAGGGAACGGAATTCGAAAATGGGTCACGGCTCGCGTCGGTCCACGGTCAAAGTTGCTTCGGGTAATTGACCACCATGAATAGCACAGTTTTCTAGCCACCAGCTGCAAGGGTATCCACGCATGTAAATCGAAAATATGTATAGTGGGGAAAAACAAAATTTAATTTAATGTACATGGTCAATGATAAGTATACTCGTTAGGAAGTTTCACAAAAAAATGAATCCATAGTATTATGAGAAGAAAATGACAAAATTGAATCAATATTCAGAAACATTGTTTATAGAAAAATAGTAAGGTCAGATTGTAATTTCGTAAAATTGATGCACTCACTACTAGAATTTGATATTTCACCCAGTTCTAAATGTTTGCCGAGTTTTTGCAGAGTTCTTTTTTTTTTTTGCACTGGGCAAAGGAATCTTTGCCGAGTTCTTTTCTTTTGAGACTCAACAAATATTTATTTATTTTTCTTTCAAATGTTCTTTCCCATTGTCTTTGCCGAGTGTCTTTCTATTGCACTCGACAAGGATTTTTGTTTTTTCTGTTTTCCACACTTTTCTTGTCTATCTTTCCTTTTGTACATTATTTGTTTCCTCTTTATTTTAATGCTCAGTTATTTCTTATTTTTTATTTTATTTTACATGACGTAAATGAATACGATCGATGCTTCATCCGTTGGCCTTGACATTTTTTCTACACTCAAGATACACTATTAGATTATCCATGTAAAAATTTGGCATCTTCCGGAGTTCACTTGCTATATTTTACGTCATTAAGTGCATTTACATATATTTAAAGGATATAATTCAAATTTGAACTGCAATTGCGTGAAAAGGTTGGCAAGACTAGGTTAGAAAATCATATTTGTGTCCTTGAGTCTAGGTTTAGGCCTTATACAGAAAAATGAAATGAATTCCAAACATGAGGGTGCCAAGACTCGACTCCAAATGTGAGTATGTTGTTTCTTTAATTCAAAAAAATACAAACAGACTCCAAAAAATATTGAAACTTGACATGGTGTCATCATAAGATCCATGTAGTGCGTGGTGGAAAATTGAGAAGGTTGCGCAAAATTTATGTCATACATTGCTTAGAAATCAAATCATCTCCAAGAAAGAAACGGGTTTCCAAACAGAACGGGTCTAGTTTGACGGCGAAGCGACCGTTGCTTTATCTGCTAGCATTGAATTTTGTTTTCCACACTCAAGATACACCATTACATGATCTATGTCAAAATTTGGTATATTTTCCAGTCCGCTTGCTATATTTAACAGTCCTACTTGGCGCGTTCAATCAGAATAGTTAACATGCCAGCAAGAATGATAAATACTATTGAAGACATGGGGTCGCCCTGACGTAGACCTTTTCGTCTGAAAGTAATGGCTTATGTCGTTATTGACTTTGATAGCCATAATACCTCCAGTAAAAAAATTGGATCCACTGGCATCATAAGCCTTTTCAAAGTCAATCTTGGAAACTACTCTACTCATGTTTGTTTGTTGTATCTCATGAACTGTCTCATGTAGGATTACTACTATGTCGATTATATGTCTTCCTTGCGTGAAAATGTTTGAGATGGTTGGACAACATGGCTGACAACCATGTTGAGCCTATTAGTAGTTGCTTTGGTGAAAATTTTGAAGCTAACATTAAGGAGACATGGGTATATATTGTTGGATCCTTCCAGACTCCTTAATTTTCGGCAAAAAAATGATCCCGCCAAAATTAAGCATGAAGATAATTGAACAACAGATCAAATTGATGACATCCCGGAAATTCTAACAGAATTTTGCGGGGAAACCATCAGGGCTTGGAGCTTGTTATATTCCATTTGGAACACCACAACTCCCAACTCATATTTATCGAAAGGCGCCATGAAGATATCATTCTCTTCTATTTTGACTCATGGAATATCTTCTGTTCGGTTCTCGTCAAGGGTGATATTCTCTTCATCCAGTGCCCCGAAAAGAGTTTTGTAGTAATATAAGTTTTGAGCTTTGCTTGATCTTTGATCTTCCCCTCATCATTTTGGAGACTAAAAATACACTTCTTCCTATGACGGTTTGTTCGCAACGAGCGCAAGCAATAGTTCCAGCGCTCATACCATGCATGCGCAGAGATGGTCAACTATCCAGAACATTCGACGGTGTTCCATGAGAGTGCGAGCGCTCGTATTAGCGACCATACTGCGTCCTGGCGACATCAATAACACCTGAGAAGGAGTTGCGTACAAGGAGGTCCACCTGCATTGCTCGCGGTGAAGCCACTAATGTGTTCGATGAACTTGCACAAAACCATCAGCTTATTTTTAGGGGAGCAAATTTGTCAATCGAGATGCGAGTAAGAAATGTTGAATGCTTCACGAGAGGAAGATGAACATGTTTAAATTTCCAACAAGTTTTTCAGTTTGTGATCATTTTTTTATTTTGGTCATTTTCTGAAAGTTTGAACATTTTTTGATTCATGTACTTTTTTCAAATTGGTGAATATTTTTTCAAATTTGGGTCATTTTCAAATTTGTAAATATTTTTGGAATTCATGGACATTTTCATATTCACAAACATTTTTTGTATTCATAAACATATTTTAAATTAAAGAACATTCTTGGAATTGAAGGATATTTTTTCGAATTTGCGGTCATATTTCAAATTCTCTAACATTTTTTTTCATTCATGAATGTTCTTCAAACTAGTGAATATTTTTCTAATTCATGAATATGTTTTGAATCGGCAAACATTTTTTCAAATCCTTGAACATTATTTAAATTCTTGTACCTTTTTGTAAATTTTTTGATCATTCTTGGGATCCATTTTTTTCCATTTCCAACTTTTTTTAAAATTTAAATAAAACCGTCCTAAGAGTAGCGTTACAACGCCTTGGGCAATGAAGCCCGTGATCAACACGATGTCCAGTTAACCTCTGTTTTGTTGGGACGCTATGTGGCTTTCACATCACGTAATAAAACCACCATTTGGTCGATGGTTCTATATACGTCTTTTTAGCACATGCTTTGCATGCTTACACTTAATTCCATACAAATATTAATTTCAGGACATTTCAAATTTCATTATTGATTATCACAATGTTGAAAACTTATCTACTTTTTGCCCCCTACAGCAAGCAATAAAGCAATTCTATCAGTCGTCCATTGAGATATATATGAGTTATTACAATGTGAGAAGAACAATTCTCAAACTATAAATTTTATTAAAAATGAAAAATGAAACATAAACGGGTCTGCATATAATAAGTCTGGACAGATCAATTTCCATATTTGTTTTATTCCAGTATATTTTCTCATATACAACCAAAGTTTTTTTGCGAGGTATAACAAAAGTTTCTTTTCTTATTTCCAGCCCCCTTCAATATTTTTCAGAAAGGAAATGTTCATCGTTGTGTTCCATGGTTGAGACCATCTCGCTTCTTTTTCTCCATCCAAAAACTCTCTAATCATCCCATCAGATATGCATATGCGCTAACCACCATTGAATACTTCTCACGCCATCCCCAAGTCAGTCAGTATCTTATAGTACAACCAACTCTAAGAATTGTCCCAAAAGGCCAAAACATCACGTCGTTCCTTGCCAACGTGGTTAGCGTGCACGCTGCCGCAGACTGCCTGTCTATTTGTATGCTCGGTTCGGCCTGCTACACACACAAATGCACAACAATAGCAAGCACTAGCCACTATACCAAGCGTGTATGATGATAAAAAGGCCCCTCAGTCTTTATGTACTTTCACTGAATGTCTTACGCCCATAAATGGGCTGCAGCTAGTGGCCCATTTTCGACACGTTACTTTTATAAGTAAGTTCAAAAATACAAAGATAGATACAGGTAGCGCACCTGCTTGTACATGGTCCTAAGGTTCCGGCGGATCTGCTGCTCATCGGTCAAGTTGCTCTCGACGTCGACGAAGTCCAGGTCCACGACCGTGGGCGGCGCGTGCCTCGGGTTCCGCACGGGGTCGTAGAGCGGCGACGACGAATTGGCAAACTCGGACGGCATCCGCATCCCCTCCGGCACGTCCCAGCTCCACAAGGGCAGCGCGAAGTCAGGCTCGCCGAGCAGCTTGGCGGCAATGCGCTCGAAGAAGTAGAGGTACGCGCGATGGAACGGGAAGAAGAACCACGAGAAATGGATCTGCATGTCCAGCTCCGGGTTCCCCGTCTGGCGGGAGGAGAAGGGGTTTTTTCCGATGTTGTCCTGGATTTTAGGGCGTGTCCTTTTCATTTATTTAGCTCTTAAAAGCCCATTAGTGCCTAATTCCTTGACCATTAGTAAAACTAATCCCCGATTTGGGGCCCCCCGGAATTTGTAGGCCCTGTGCAACCGCTCCGGTTGCACATGCCAAGATACGGGCCTGCTGTGAGTGGAGCACAGCAGCCTCTGCTCACCATGGCTTCAGGTGCTTGCATACGTATTACGTGTGGAGAAGGGTGTTGTATGAATGCCACATGTTGTGCTCACCAGTCCCGTGAAACCACATGACCCTTGTGGGTGTGTTTGGTTAATTAGGTTATAGTCATAACTCCGACTCCTGCCATCAAAAGGGAAAGTTAAAGCCTATGGGATGACTATCTAGCTAGTGGACAATCGTTTGGCGTGCCCAGAGTTGTATGAATTACAAAAGTATAGGGCTTATAGGACCCTGCCCAAGAAGAGTATGCCAACGATTTCTCTCAATGCTGAACTTCTTTGGACTTGGTCCAGTTGGCTACGCTGGAAGGGTGGTCAGAGTGTTGAGTTGATTTGCGTGTCGATGGATTCTCTTGACGATAGGGATCTTCATCGTGGGGCTAAACTATGCAACCTTCGTGGAGTTAAAATCTATTTACATAGCTGCGTCCTTTGAGATGGGCATCGTATGATGTGCTCACACTGTACGGTCTAGTCTCGGTGAAGGTTAACATAGGTTCAACTAGTCATATGGTAGACATGTGAGACATGTTTATGCTGTGGCACTTGGTACAGGCAGTCACTGGAAGGTCCAGTTTGGTAAGCTACCTGATACCGACAGTTCAGTCATATGGTTAACATGCACGTATTGTTTTCATGTTATTGGTTGGCTCATGTGAATGGAAACTGTTTGGGTTCTGAACAATATAGATGACTGTTGGGCCCTTAGATCCCTGGGTTTCAGTTTCATAAAACACGCACGCATGCACGCACTTTGGTTTCTTGACACCACTTGATAACATAGTTGTCACAATTTGCATTGCTTTTACGCATCTCTTTTGAAGATGAAGCAGCATATAATTTGATTTATTGAAGGGTATGAGACGATGCACAACACCACCACAGCCTTATTACAGTGAGGTACGTACATACAGACGTACAGTACAGTAGGGAACGTGGTCCTCCAGAGCCTTGTATGAGCTATGCTCATTCTGGATGGCATGGCGGCAGGTGAGGTGATCGGCTATCACACATACTAGAAGCAGGCATCATAGTATTTATCCCACTGATCGGCTATCTCGATATGATCGATGATTAGCCGTGTAGGTGGTAATCGTCGACTGCAGTAGCCTCCAGCAGCGACGATGAAACCCCGCGCGGGTTCTACATGCAGAATGGCTCGCGGTGGATGTCAAACTTGCAAGCAGAAGACAGCTGGGGCTCCTGCAGAGTTAACCAAATGCAGTATATGTGAACATATATAATGTGTCGAGCTCCCCATTTCATTGGCTGGGTGGAGAGAAAATGTGCTGGACTCACCTCCACCCCGCTGAAGTTGGCCACCTTGCGGATGCAGCCGCCGGCGGGGCCCTGCAGGTTGCAGTTGCCGCCGCCCTCGCGCATGATGGTCCTCATGGAGGTGAGCAGGTGGCCGTAGGTGGTGCGCGGCTCGCACTCCACTGCTCTGATGAAGCTGTGCGTCATGGCGCCAACCGTCGCATCGGGTCCAGGCATCTGCACGCACGCACGCATCAGTGACATGTAAGCACGAAAGAGGCACCTAGCTTTGACATGGATGATTATCAACGCTAGCTCACCATGTTCATCTGGGTCTTTCCGTTGCTGCTGCCACTGATGAGCACGGCCTGGCCACCACTGGTGCCTTTGAAGGCGCCGTTCAGAGGGCGCTCATCCCTCCACCTCAAGCATCCGTACCTAAATTATTTTGAATTTTAGTTTAAAAAATATTTCAGCCACTACCATAATCACTGAAATTCCGTGTATTTTGGTGATTTCAGTTCGCATTTCGGCCAAAGAAAACAAATGTTCATTTACATGTTCATTTGTAATAGCGCTGTCAAATGTTTTCTGTCGAGTAGTTAGTAGTGACTTTGTAGTTCCAAAGACATTGTGGTTCTTTTATACTCACTTCGTCCGGAAATACTTGTTATCAAAATGAATAAAAAGCGATGTATCTAGATGCATGTATTTTAGTTCTAGATACATCCCTCTTTGTCCATTTTGATGACAAGTATTTTCGGACGGAGGGAGTATGAAATAGGAGAGAGAGCTCTCTTTATAAAAAAAATCAACCAAATATTTCGTAAGCATGAAAAATATTTTGAAATTTATTTGATGACTGGAATATTTTTATCAAGGGGTAAATATTTCGATGTCCACCAAAATTATTGAAATTCAGTGAATTTCATTGACATCTCATTCATCTCACTGGAAGTGAAACCACTCCTGATGAAGACATGAAAAAAAACCAGCAGATAGTTTATTAGGTTTGTAGGTAGTGCTACGCGGTGTAGTCAGGAATAGATGCATGGGAATATATATGGGAGGGATAGGAGTTGTTAGTTACTGACTGCTTGGAGAAGGTGCACTGGTATGGGAGATCGAGGACGGTGGCACTGTGGCAGGCGTCGACGATGGCGTGGAGCTTGACGCCGTGCACGAGCGGGCGTACGATGGCCTGGTTGATCTCGTCGTCCAGGATGGGGCCCTGCTGGAACGAGTCCAGGGGGCAGATGGCCTCGTCCATGCCGTCACGCTCTTCGCCGCTGCAGTCAGGGACCTGCACGCCAGCGCCGGAGAACTGGAACACCAGTGAGTCGCCAGAGCTGCAACCCTGCACCAGCCAGTGCATCGCCATGCGGATGTTGTTCTTGGTCGGCTGCCTGCACGGGTCCCTCTCCTCATCTACATTGGCCGGTTCATCAACCAGCACGCGTAAGCGAAACCAGACAAGATGTTGGACTAAAAAATTCTTGGCCGGTGTTATTACCGGTGAGGATGAGGACGCAGTCGTTGGCGAAGCCGAAGTGCTCGGTGAGGAGGTACCTCATGCACTTGACGTCGTTGATGGGGCCCCTGAGCTCGCAGGCGCGAGTGTTGGTGTACTTGATCCCCACCAGCACGGCGCGCTTCTTGCCGCGGCCGCCGCCGAAGCCCGGGATGGGGCGCATCGCCGGCACCATCGCCCCGTGCCGTCGGCCACCCCCGCCGACGCGGGTAACGCAGCAGCACTGCATGCACTGGACGGCACGGGCGCCGGGCGGCGCGGCGACGCTGGCGCTGCACTGCCTGCAGCGCACCATCGTCGCCGGAGCGGGACCCCTTCCGCAGTTCATGTTCATGGCTGCCGAGCTACCTGGGTAGGTGGGTTCGTTAGCTTAGTTGAGCGCTGCTTGCTTGCTTGTACTGCCTCTGCCTCTCGCTCCTTCCCGCCCTTTATATAGAACCAGCTGGATGATGGAAGCTATGCATGTTGATACTGGTCCACTACGATTTATATATTCAAGTATTCTGTCTCAGAAAATAAAGGTTTTGTTTAGTGGAAATGGGCATATATTGTTGTCGATGGAACATTTCTGTTGGCTTTTTCAAGAGAACGCCATTTATGCTGTGCATATACTCCATACCACAAGTGGAAATGGGTATGTGATTCTTTATTGCTATTATTATTGTATGTTCTTCTTTTGTGGGATTCTTTTCTATTTATTTTGGGGCAATTGGCACATGACTTCCGTAAAATAATCAGCACATGACTGACAAACCTTTAGTAGATTCCTCGCAAAAAAAAATCTATTATATTTAATGAAAGCCCTTAAGCTTAGTACAACCAAGTTTTGTGTCGTGTTAGACGAGCCTGACAGAGTGATGTGGATTTTAACTAAAGATGGTGTATTTACTGTTAATCATATCTACATGTTCTGGATTTCGTAGAGTTAATGTTTCTTATATGCAGTTGTGGAAGCTGAAACTGCCATTGAACGTGAGTTTATTCTGTGAAGAATAGGATTTCAACTAGAGACAATTTGTTCAAAATATGATGGTATGGAGTAGATTTGTGAGGGTTTTGTGCCGATCACGAAACGAGGGAGCACAACTTCTTTGCCTGACCTCTGGCTAAATATATTTGGAAATATTTCTGGAGTTGCTTTTGTGTGCTAGAGATATCAAAAAAATATGTTACATATGTTACAAAATGATCAGTTACAATTTTTATATATTCTTTTTTCCTTTTCTTTTAAGGGTTGGAACATGACTTTGTTAAATAATCAGCACATGACTATCTGCTAAACCTTTAGTAGATTCCCTCACAAAAAAAATCAATGAAATCCCTTGAGCTTACGTAACCATTATTGTTGTGCTGCAGATGTAGACAAATTGCGGCCTATATGTGCGTAGGTTATTTCTAAGGGATGGTTGTGCAGCGATAGCGATTGTACATCGCATGTGGCTGCTAATCTGGCACCCGATCTCGAGCTCTGGGGTGATAGCCTAGGTCTGAGCCGAGTTGGTTATACCTGGCAATGCCATGCTCAGACTAATTGTTCGGGGTGAAAATCTAGATTCTAACTTGGTTGGTTGAATCCCGTGACGGCAGCGCTTGAGCGTCATTCCCTCCCTGAAGGCGTTGTTGTTGAAGAACCGTGTCATCCTTGTGGCCGCATAAGATGGTTGGTGCGGATATGGCCATTGTTGTAGTTTGCCGATTGATGATCTGACAGCTTTAGTTTTTCTCCTTTTTCCTCGCGCCCGCATAGCTTTGATATTATATGATTTTGCTATTTGTTGGCATGTTTTTTGTGTGCGTGCATTAGTGTTGGTTGTGTGCATTTTAATTATGGAGAGGCCAGATGTGTGCTCATTTTGTATCCTCTTGATGCTCCATTTAAGCCAATAAAATCCATGCTTTATTAAAAAATATGGGTATGTTATTTAATTATGGTGGAACCAGTCAACCCAGGTTAAAGTGATAGACTTGGCATTGATACTTCCATTTTTCTGAATTTATTGTAGGCTTTTAGGCGTTGTTCTATATTTGAGCCCTTGTTACATGCATGGTGATACGATCTTTTGGCAGTCAGAATGTGCACAGCTTATTTGGTGATATTGTCAAATTTTCTTTTGGAGTGGAAATAATGGTTTGTTGGAGGAGCTGATCAGCTGGAACCTGAAAAGCCAAAGAGAGATGCCCATATACATCGAGGAAAATGAAAGGATCCAAGTTAGATGTTATTGAAAACACCAGCTACAAATGAGTGGCGGTGCACATCTGTCTGCAAATTAACTAGACTAGAATCACCACTGTAATTATTCTCAAAACGGAAGTGGAAAGAGGAGAGGGAGAAGTGCCTGCAGCCGGCCGGCCCATGCTGATGATATATATTCCTCCCGATAAGAAGCAAGGCAAGGAGCTGTGAGCCGGACAAGAAGATAATACGATTCGGATTCGAGCGCCATCATTTGCTGCGCCTTTTCTTTTCATTTGGACCGGAGCCATCCAAGTTGCTAATCGAATTCACTTTCCCCTAGGCAACTGAAGTTGTTAGTGACGAATCACGCCAGCGTGCGTAAGCGCACGTACCAAACAGTGACGGATCACTCCGGTCCACTCAAATCTTGATGATTTACTGAGTTTACCAGCACCAGAAAATCTCTCAAAACTATCTCTATGAAAAAAATTTGGTGAAATGGGCCACTAAGAAAGAATGGAATATTCTCACAAAACTAAATATTATCTTAGCATGCATATCAAGCATTCTCCATAAAAGCATTTTTTCGTCAGGATGTTTTCGAACCCCTGATGGGCATTGCAATTTAGTGTAGTAGCTAAGAGCAACTCTAGCATACCCCGTAAAACACGTGAAACCGCATAATTCCAGCGAGTATGCAGACTCGGCCCAATTTTCCGACCAGAACAGAGCCCGCATACTCGCCCGGCACGTAAAAATTTTTGGCGTGGCCCGCAAACCGCACGCCCCAACCACTGTATCTACGGTTCCGCGGCGCGTTTGCGGGTCGAAACCCTATCCCCCGCCGTCGTCGAGCCACGTAATTCCCCACCCCCTTCTCCACATTTCTCGCCGCCGGCGACCACCTCCCCCGCCTCCAGCCTCCATGTGAGGCCACATGTGGAGCTCCGGACGCGGCTCCGACAGCAGATCCGGCGGCGAAAGCGACCCCAAGCGCGAGCAGCGCGTCCGGTCAGACGGCACGAGGAAGCGCGGGGCCCAGAAGTGGACCAACCGCGGCCTGTCGCCGCCGGCGAGCTTCCGCGTCTGTGAGATGGAGGAGTATGACCGTCAGCGAGCTTCCTTTGTCGCGTCCTTCTCCTCCACGGCGAGATCTTCGTACGCCGGGAGCTCCTCCTCTTCCGACGCGGGCCTTCTTCCCGTGAAGAGGGAGTGGTTGGAGGAGCCGGACGACTTCGAGTCCGTCCCCGACAAGGAGGAGCCCGAGGAGCCCGCTCCGCTCGGCCGCCGCGGAGTCGTCGGGCCGGAAGACTTCGTCTCTGACTTCGATGCGGTTGCTGCCGCCATTTCCTAGCGGAGCGTTCGCGAGGAGGCGGAGCACCGGTGCCACGCCGAGGAGCTCGAAGACATCTAGTGGCAGCAGGCGGTCGCCGCCAACCTCACCGCCAAGGAGAAGGACGGGGAGTGGCGCTGATACGTCTCCAACGTATCTATAATTTTTGATTGTTCCATGCTATTATATTACTTGTTTTGGATGTTTAATGGACTTTAATATAACTTTTTATATTATTTTTGGGACTAACCTACTAACCAAAGACCCAGCGCAAATTGCTGTTTTTTTGCCTATTTCAGTGTTTCGCAGAAAAGAAATATCAAACGGAATCCAAACGGAATGAAACACTCGGGAGAGTTATTTTTGGAACAAATGCGATCCTGGAGAATTGGAGTTTACGTCAAGAAAGAAGCGAGCAGGCCACAAGGCAGGGAGGCGCCCCCCACCCTCGTGGGCCCCTCGCAGCTCCACCGACGTACTTCTTTTTCCTATATATACTCATATACCCCGAAAACATCCAGGAGAACCACGAAACCCTATTTTCATCGCCACAACCTTCTGTATCCATGAGATCCCATCTTGGGGCCTTTTCCGCGCTCTGCCGGAGGGGGAATCGATCATAGAGGGCTTCTACATCAACACCACAGCCTCTGCGATGATGTGTGAGTAGTTTACCACAGACCTTCGGGTCCATAGTTATTAGCTAGATGGCTTCTTCTCTCTTTGGATCTCAATACAAACTTCTCCTCGATTCTCTTGGAGATCTATTCGATATAATTCTTTTTGCAGTGTGTTTGTTGAGATCTGATGAATTGTGGGTTTATGATCAAGATTATCTATGAACAATATTTGATTCTTCTCTGAAATCTTTTATGCATGATTTAAATATCTTTGTAAGTCTCTTCGAATTATCAGTTTGGTTTGGCCTACTATATTGATCTTTCTTGCAATGGGAGAAGTGCTTAGCTTTGGGTTCAATCTTGTGGCATCCTTTCCCAGTGACAGCATGGGCAACAAGACACGTATTGTATTGTTGCCATCGAGGATAAAAAGATGGGGTTTATATCATATTGCTTGAGTTTATCCCTCTACATCATGTCATCTTGCCTAATGGGTTACTCCGTTCTTATGAACTTAACACTCTAGATGCATACTGGATAGCGGTCGATGTGTGGAGTAATAGTAGGAGATGCAGAATCGTTTCGGTCTACTTGTCGCGGATGTGATGCCTATATACATGATCATGCCTAGATATTCTCATAACTATGCGCTTTTGTATCAATTGCTCGATAGTAATTTGTTCACCCACCGTAGAATTTGCTATCTTGAGAGAAGCCACTAGTGAAACCTATGGCCCCCGGGTCTATTCTCCATCATATTATTTTCATATCAACTTGCTATTTCTATTACCATTTATTTTCCAATCTATACAACAAAAATACCAAAAATATTTATCCTATTATCTCTATCAGATCTCACTCTCGTAAGTGACCGTGAAGGGATTGACAACCCCTTTATTGCGTTGGTTGCGAGGTTCTTGTTTGTTTGTGCAGGTACGAGGGACTTGCGTGTAGTCTTCTACTGGATTGATACCTTGGTTCTCAAAAACTGAGGGAAATACTTACGGTACTGTGCTGCATCATCCTTTCCTCTTCAAGGGAAAACCAATGCAAGCTCAAGAGGTAGCAAGAAGGATTTATGGCGCCGTTGCCGGGGAGATTTGCACCAAGTCAAGTCGAGATTTGATCTCCCGACAACTAGCCATTTCTGGCGCCGTTGCCGGGGAGATCTACGCACAAGTCAAGACATACCAAGTAGCCATCACAAATTCTTATCCCTCGCATTACATTATTTGCCATTGGCCTCTTGTTTTCCTCTCCCTCACTTCACCCTTGCCATTTTATTCGCCCTCTTTTTGTTCGCTCTTCTTCTTGCTTTTTACCTGTTCTTTGTGCAATTTGTTGCCATCATGTCTGAAATTGGGGAGGTTATCGTTGATAACGATAGTGGTAATAACATGGAAAACGTTGATGCTTTTGATTATCCTCATGAAGAACCAACTATTTTGCATACTAAAAAGTTTCGGATCGGTAGTGGTAATATTATTGGAAAAGGAGTTATTCAAGATTTCTTTACTTGTGTCGGTGCTTTACCCACTATGGGAGGGTCTATTCTTCATAGAACTAGTAGTTTTGCGAATGCTATATCTTTCCTCATAGTTGAACCTGAAAGACAATTTATTCATATGCACCCTTGCATCCAAAGGATTTTTCTAGAATTTTCCAATATTGAGCATTCTTCTATTAAGCGAGCAGCTACCCTCTTTTTAGCTCATGAGTTCAGATCTATAATAAGAGAATCCAATGAAATTTTTGCGCATTATAGGGTGGATGCCGGCCGTACCCCCATAGAAGCAATCCTTTTTTATCAAGAAGACATAATGAATTTACGATCTCTAGATCATGTTGCTTTTAATGAAAACCTTAGAAAAAAGTCCCTACCGACGTTCTAGTTGACAGGATTTCTGAACTTAACAATAATTTTGCTATCGAGAATAATGGGTTAGGTTTTTATCTTGAACAAAAGCTCATGACTTTTGCCAAAAGAATGCTTATAATGATGAATTGGTTGTGCAATATGAGGGGCCAAAGGAGGAATCAATACCTCCCAAGCTTGATCTTGAGGACTTTTGTCCCATTAAATTTAGCTCTTTTGATTACTTTTGCTTGCCACAAAGAAAACTTGCCGCTAAACGTATGGAGTATGAGATGAGTTTTCGCAATTTGCCTTATCATTATCATGACAATACCTAGATCTATTCTTGTTTTTATGCCTAGCTAGGGGCGTTAAACGATAGCGCTTGTTGGGAGGCAACCCAATTTTATTTTTGTTTCTTGCTTTTTGGTTCTGTTTAGTAATAAATAATTCATCTAGCTTCTGTTTACATGTGGTTTTATGCTTTTAATTAGTGTTTGTGCCAAGTAGAACCTTTGGGAAGACTTGGGGGAAGTTTACGTGATCTTGCTGTAAAAAAAACAGAAACTTTAGCGCTCAAGAGATTTGCTGCCATTTTTTTTACTGGAGAGTGCGATTAGGTTGATTCTTTTTGCAGATGATTAATACACAAATTTCTCACGTCCACCAATTTATTTCAGAATTGTTGGGGTTACAGAAGTATTCGAAACCTACAGATTACTACAGACTGCTCTATTTTTTGACTGATTCTGTTTTTCGTGTGTTGTTTGCTTATTTTAATGAATCTATGGCTAGTATCAGCCTATCAGGGGGTATGAACCATAGAGAAGTTGGAATACAGTAGGTTTAACACCAATATAAATAAAGAATGAGTTCATTACAGTACCTTGAAGTGGTGGTTTGTTTTCTTATACTAACGGAGCTCATGAGATTTTCTGTTGAGTTTTGTGGTGTGAAGTTTTCCAGTTTTGGGTAAAGATTTGATGGATTTTGGAATAAGGAGTGGCAAGAGCCTAAGATTGGGGATGCCCAAGGCACCCCAAGGTAAAATTCAAGGACAACCAAAAGCCTAAGCTTGGGGATGCCCCGGAAGTCATCCCCTCTTTCGTCTTCGTCTATCGGTAACTTTACTTGAGACTATATTTTTATTCACCACATGATATGTGTTTTGCTTGGAGCGTCTTGTATGATTTGAGTCTTTGCTTTTTAGTTTACCACAATCATCCTTGCTGTACACACCTTTCGGAGAGACACACATGAATCGGAATTTATTAAAATACTCTATGTGCTTCACTTATATCTTTTGAGCTAGATAATTTTGCTCTAGTGCTTCACTTATATCTTTAAGAGCACGTTGGTGGTTTTATTTTATAGAAATTATTGATCTCTCATGCTTCACTTATATCATTTTGAGAGTCCTCTAGAACAGCATGGTAATTTGCTTTGGCTATAAAATTAGTCCTAATATAATAGGCATCTATTTATTGATTGTCTTCCTTATGAGTGGCGGTCGGGGACGAGCGATGGTCTTTTCCTACCAATCTATCCCCCTAGGAGCATGCGCGTAGTACTTTGTTTCGATAACTAATAGATTTTTGCAATAAGTATTGGAGTTCTTTATGACTAATGTTGAGTCCATGGAGTATACACACTCTCACCCTTCCACCATTGCTAGCCTCTCTAGTACCGCGCAACTTTCACCAGTACCACAAACCCACCATATACCTTCCTCAAAACAGCCACCATACCTACCTATTATGGCATTTCCATAGCCATTCCGAGATATATTGCCATGCAACTTACCACCGTTCCGTTTGTTATGACACGCTTCATCATTGTCATTTTGCTTTGCATGATCATGTAGTTGACATCGTATTTGTGGCAAAGCCACCTTTATAATTCTTTCATGCATGTCACTCATGAGTCATTGCACATCCCGGTACACCGCCGGAGGCATTCACATAGAGTCATATTTTTTTTCTAAGTATCGAGTTGTAATTTTTCGAGTTGTAAGTAAATAAAAGTGTGTAGAGCATTGTCCCATGTGAGGAAAGGATGATGGAGACTATGATTCCCCCACAAGTCGGGATGAGACTCCGGACGAAAATAAAAAAGGGAGAAAGGCCATTAAAAAGAGAAGCCCCCCCCCCAAAAAAAAGAGAGAGAAAAAGAGAGAAGGGACAATGCATGTTACTATCCTTTTACCACACTTGTGCTTCAAAGTAGCACCATGATCTTCATGATAGAGAGTCTCCTATGTTGTCACTTTCATATACTACTGGGAATTTTATATTATAGAACTTGGCTTGTATATTCCAATGATGGGCTTCCTCAAAATGCCCTAGGTCTTCATGAGCAAGCAAGTTGGATGCACACCCACTTAATTCTTTTATTGAGCTTTCATACACTTATGGCTCTAGTGCATCCGTTGCATGGTAATCCCTACTCACTCACATTGATACCTATTGATGGGCATCTCCATAGCCCGTTGATACGCCTAGTTGATGTGAGACTATCTTCTCCTTTTTGTCTTCTCCACAACCACCATTCTATTCCTCCTATAGTGCTATGTCCATGGCTCACGCTCATGTATTGCGTGAAGATTGAAAAGGTTTGAGAACATCAAAAGTATGAAACAATTGCTTGGCTTGTCATCGGGGTTGTGCATGATTTAAATATTTTATGTGGTGAAGATGGAGCATAGCCAGACTATATGATTTTGTAGGGATAACTCTCATTGGCCATATTATTTTGAGAATACATGATTGCTTTGGTAGTATGCTTGAAGTATTATTATTTTTATGTAAATATTAAACTTTTGTCTTGAATCTTTAAGATCTGAACATTCATGCCATAATAAAGAAAATTACATTGAGAATTATTCTAGGTAGCATTCCACATCAAAAATTCTGTTTTTATCATTTACCTACTCGAGGACGAGCAGGAATTAAGCTTGGGGATGCTTGATACGTCTCCAACGTATCTATAATTTTTTATTGTTCCATGCTATTATATTACCTGTTTTGGATGTTTAATGGGCTTTAATATACCTTTTATATTATTTTTGGGACAAACCTACTAACCAAAGGCCCGGTGCAAATTGTTGTTTTTTTGCCTATTTCAGTGTTTCGCAGAAAAGGAATATCAAACGGAATGAAACCTTCGGGAGAGTTAATTTTGGAACAAACGTGATCCAGGAGACTTGAAGTTTACGTCAAGAAAGAAGTAAGGAGGCCACGAGGTAGGGAGGCGCACCCAGGGGGTAGGCACGCCCCCACCCTCGTGGGCCCCAAGCAGCTCCACCAACGTACTTCTTCCTCCTATATATACCCATATACCCCGAAAACATCCAGGAGCACCACGAAACCCTATTTTCACCGCTGCAACCTTCTGTACCCGTGAGATCCCATCTTGGGGCCTTTTCCGGGGCTCTGCCGAAGGGGGAATCAATCACGGAGGGCTTCTACATCAACACCATAGCCTCTCCAATGATGTGTGAGTAGTTTACCACAGACCTTCAGGTCCATATTTATTAGCTAGATGGCTTCTTCTCTCTCTTTGTATCTCAATACAAAGTTATCCTTGATTCTCTTGGAGATCTATTCGATGTAATTCTTTTTACGGTGTGTTTGTCGAGATCCGATGAATTGTGGGTTTATGATCAAGTTATCTATGAAAAATATTTGATTCTTCTCTGAGATCTTTTATGCATGATTTAAATATCTTCGGAAGTCTCTTCGAATTATCAGTTTGGTTTGGCCTACTAGATTGATCTTTCTTGCAATGGGAGAAGTGCTTAGCTTTGGGTTCAATCTTGCGGTGTCCTTTCCCAGTGACAGCAGGGGCAGCAAGGCACGTATTGTATTGTTTCCATCGAGGATAAAAAGATGGGGTTTATATCGTATTGCTTGAGTTTATCCCTCTACATCATGTCATCTTGCCTAATGCGTTACTCTGTTCTTATGAACTTAATACTCTAGATGCATGCTGGTTAGTGGTCGATGTGTGGAGTAATAGTAGTAGATGCAGAATCGTTTCGGTCTACTTGTCACGGACGTGATGCCTATATACATGATCATGCCTAGATATTCTCATAACTATGCGCTTTTCTATCAATTGCTCGACAGTAATTTGTTCACCTACCATAGAATTTGCTATCTTGAGAGAAGCCACTAGTGAAACCTATGCCCCCCGGGTCTATTCTCCATCATATTATTTTCATATCAACTTGCTATTTCTATTACCATTTATTTTGCAATCTTTATTTTCCAATATATACAAAAAAATACCAAAAATATTTATCTTATTATCTCTATCAGATCTCACTTTCGTAAGTGACCGTGAAGGGATTGACAACCCCTTTATCGCGTTGGTTGCGAGGTTCTTGTTTGTTTGTTCAGATACGAGGGACTTGCTTGAGGTCTCCTACTCGATTGATACCTTCG
Organism: Triticum dicoccoides; assembly: GCF_002162155.2. Lineage (NCBI taxonomy): Eukaryota > Viridiplantae > Streptophyta > Magnoliopsida > Poales > Poaceae > Triticum > Triticum dicoccoides. The sequence continues at coordinate 707,014,949 of NC_041388.1, read as the reverse complement.
TTCTCAAAACTGAGGGAAATACTTACGCTACGAATTACCCACAAGTATAGGGGATCACAACAGTTTTCGAGGGTAGAGTATTCAACCCAAATTTATTGATTCGACACAAGGGGCGCCAAAGAATATTCTCAAGTATTAGCAGCTAAGTTGTCAATTCAACCACACTTGGAAACTTAATATCTGCAGCAAGGTATTTAGTAGCAAAGTAATATGATAGTAGTGGTAATGATAGCAAAGGGTAACAGTAGCAAAAGTAATGTTTTTGGGTTTTATAGTGATTGTAACAGTAGCAACGGAAAAGTAAATAAGCGAAGAACAATATATGAAAAGATCGTAGGCATTGGATCGGTGATGGAGAATTATGCCGGATGCGATCAATTATGTAACAGTCATAACCTAGGGTGACACAGAACTAGCTCCAGTTCATCAATGTAATGTAGGCATGTATTCCGAATATACTCATACGTGCTTATGAAAAAGAACTTGCATGGCATCTTTTGTCCTACCCTCCTGTGGCAGCGGGGTCCTAATGGAAACTAAGGGATATTAAGGCCTCCTTTTAATAGAGTACGGGACCAAAACATTAACACATAGTGAATACATGAACTCCTCAAACTACGGTCATCACCGGTAAGTATCCGGATTATTGTCACTTCGGGGTTAACGGATCATAACACATAATAGGTGACTATAAACTTGCAAGATAGGATCAAGTACTCTCATATATTGATGAAAACATAATAGGTTCAGATCTGAAATCATGGCACTCGAGCCCTAGTGACAAGCATTAAGCATAGCAAAGTCATAGCAACATCAATCTCAGAACATAGTGGATACTAGGGATCAAACCCTAACAAAAATAACTTGATTACATGATAAATCTCATCCAACCCATCACCGTCCAGCAAGCCTACGATGGAATTACTCACGCGCGGCGGTAAGCATCATGAAATTGGTAATGAAGGAAGGTTGATGATGACGATGGCGACAGATTCCCCTCTCCGGAGCCCCGAACGGACCCCAGATCAGCCCTCCCGAGAGAGTTTAGGGCTTGGCAGCGGCTCCGTATCGTAAAACGCGATGAATCCTTCTCTTTGATATTTTTTTTCTCCCCAAAAGTGAATATATGGAGTCAAGGTTGAGGTCGGTGGAGCGTCAGGGGGCCCACGAGGCAGGGGGCGCGCCTAGGGGGTAGGGCGCACCTCCACCCTCGTGGACAGGTGGTGGGCCCCCTGGCATGGATCTTTCTTCCAGTATTTTTTATATATTCCAAAATAATTCTCCGTTGATTTTCAGATCATTCCGAGAACTTTTATTTTTGCACAAAAATAACACCATGACAATTCTGTTGAAAACAACGTCAGTCCGGGTTAGTTCCATTCAAATCATGCAAGTTAGAGTCCAAAACAAGGGCAAAAATGTTTGGAAAAGTAGATACGACGGAGACGTATCAACTCCCCCAAGCTTAAACCTTTGCCTGTCCTCAAGCAATTCAATTGATAAACTGAAAGTGATAAAGAAAAACTTCTACAAACTCTATTTGCTCTTGTTTTTTTAAATATGTAAAGCCAGCATTCAGGTTTTCAGCAAAGATTATGAACTAACCATATTCACAATAACACTTAGGTCTCATGTTTACTCATATCAATGGCATAATCAACAAGCGAGCAATAATAGTAAATCTCGGATGACAACACTTTCTCAAAATAATCATGATATGATATAACAAGATGGTATCTCGCTAGCCCTTTCTGAGACCACAAAACATAAATGCAGAGCACCTTTAAAGATCAAGGACTGACTAGACATTGTAACTCATGGTAAAAGAGATCCAGTCAAGTCATACTCAATGTAAACTAATAGTAATGAATGCAAATGACAGCGGTGCTCTCCAACTGGTGCTTTTTAATAAGAGGATGATGACTCAACATAAAAGCAAATAGATAGTCCCTTCGCAGAGGGAAGTAGGGATTTGTAGAGGTGCCAGAGCTCGGTTTTGAAATAGATATGAATAATATTTTGAGCGGTATACTTTCATTGTCAACATAACATCAATAATATTTTGAAATAGATATCTTCCATGCTACACACATTATAGGCGGTTCCCAAACAGAATGGTAAAGTTTATAACCCCCCCCCCCCTCCACCAACAAGCATCAATCCATGGCTTGCTCGAAACAATGAGTGCATCCAACTAACAAGAGTCCCGAGGGAGTTTTGTTTGCAATTATTTTGATTTGATTTGCATAAAGGATGGGACTGGGCATCACGGTGACCAGCCATTTTCTTGTGAGTGAGGAGCGGAGTCCACTCCTCTTGAGAATAACCCACCTAGAATGGAAGACATAGACAGCCCTAGTTGATACATAAGCTATTCCAGCATATAAAACAAAATGTTTATTTGAAGTTTTAGAGTTTGGCACATATAAATTTACTTGGAATGGCACGTAGATACCGTGTATAGTTAGGTATGGTGGACTCATATGGAATAACTTTGGGGTTTATGGAATTGGATGCACAAACAGTATTACCGCTTAGTACAAGTGAAGGCTAGAAAAGGACTGGGAAGCGACCAGCTAGAGAGCGACAACATTCATGAACATGCATTAAAATTAATCAACACCGAATGCAAGCATGAGTAGGATATAATGCACCATGAACATAAATATCATATAGGCTATGTTGATTTCGTTTCAACTACATGCGTAAACATGTGCCACTCGAATTGTTCAAAAGAGGATACCACCCTATCATACCACATCACAACCATTTTAATAGCATGTTGGCACGCAAGGTAAACCATTACAAGCTCCTAGCTAATTAAGCATGGCATAAGTAACTACAATCTCTAATTGTCATTGCAAACATGTTTATTCATAATAGGCTGAATCAGGAATGATGAACTAATCATATTTACAAAAACAAGAGAGGTCGAGTTCATACCAGTTTTTCTCATCTCAATAAGTTCATCATATAATCATCATTATTGTCTTTCACTTGCACGACCGAATAGTGTGGATAATAATAATAGTGCACGTGCATTGGACTAAGCTGGAATCTGCAAGCATTCAATTCAAGAGAGAAGACAAGGTAATATGGGCTCTGTGTTAGATCAACAACAATGCATATGATATCCACTTAGCATTTTCATTATGGTCTTCTCCTCTCGACCCCCAAAGAACAAGAAAAGAAATAAAACTATTTACACGGAAAAGCTCCCAACAAGCAAAAGAAGAACAAGAAATCTTTTTGGGTTCCCTTTTTAATAATTACTACTACAGGCATGAAAAGTAAACTAGCTAAAAAGCTACAACTAATTTTTTTTGTTTTTCTTAAGGTTAATCAAACACACAAGAAGAAGGCATAACAAGGAAAATAAACTAGCATGGATGATACAGTGAAAAAGTATGAGTACCGACAACTAGCATGAGTGTGTGAACATGAATGCAATGTCGGTGAGAGATATGTACTCCCCCAAGCTTAGGCTTTTGTCCTAAGTTGGTCTATGTCCACGGTTGGCCTAGCGGATATTCAAAGTTGTAGCTGGGGTCATACTGAGATGCAGCGGCAATTGCGTGATGAGTTGTAGCTTGGAGGCGAGATGTCTCCGCCCTTCTTTCGTACTCGGTCGCCTCCTCCCTGGTTATAAAATATCTCCCCTTTGCCTGAAAGTCAAAGAAAGTAGGAGCAGGGAGAGCGACGTGATAGGTGCGTCTTCTGTCAAAGATTAGTTGGTACTGGAGGAACTGATCGTTCCTCTCAAAAAACTGATGACGAACCAAAGCGTCATAATCTAAATAAACAGGAGCAACTCAATATCATATCCACGTATGGGTATCTCAAGAAAGTTAGCTTTACGAGTTGCATAGATTCTACCAAAGAAATCTCCATGAATACGATTATTATGCAACCTACATGCAACAATGGCCCCCAAGTTATATTGTCTATCTCCTAATACAACACTCTTGAGAACACTAAGATCTGGCACACACATGTGACATGCCTCATCCTTACCATTTATGCATCTACCTATGAAGAGAGCAAAATAATGTATAGCAGGAAAATGAATGCTCCCTATGGTAGCTTGCGTGATTTCCCTAGATTCCCCCACAGTTATACTAGCAAGAAAGTCTCTATATTCAGATTTGCGAGGTTCACTAACATTACCCCATTGTGGAAGTTTACAAGCAGTGTTAAAACCTTCTAAGTCCATGGTATAAGATTTATCATAAAGATCAAACATGACAGTTTGAGAATTGCGTGATGATGAAAATTTAAACCTTCTCACTAATGAATCAGTTAAATAGAGGTATTGACGGCACTTATCTGCCTCGAAGCTCTCCAGATCAGCATTACGCACATATGCATCAAATTCCTCTTTAATTCCTGCTCGGATCATGAAATCCTCTAACGGCCATTCACAAGGCCGCACTTGAGCGTCTCTTGGTGGTTCCTCGTCCGCATCGCGTATTGCGGGCCTGGTTCCTTGCTTCCTTGAAGAACCACCTTGGTTCATTTTCCTAAACATATTTCTTCCTCTCAAAAATTGCTGAAGTTTTTAGTAACTTCAAAATAAAAGTGAACCAAACTCAACAAAATTTATAGCAACTACTCCTACAAGTGCCTAGATACTATATCATGCATTAAAACTATTTTTGACCATATAAATTTGACATGCAAGTTCAAGAACAGGGTCACCTAAGCAGCAAAAATCTGCAATGAATAAAGCACTAGAATAAAAACTAATTGGACCATTGGAGGAATCACATACTAAAGAACAATCCCCCAAAGCAGTTTTGTGAATGGAGCTTTGAACTAGGAGATCGAAAATGGCACCAAGATGAGCTTGAACTCGGGTTTGAGCTGGTTGGTGATTTTTTTAGGAGGAAGAAGGAGTGTGTGGTAGTTGGAATAAGTGGAGGGGACCCACGTGGGGTCCACGAGGCAGGGGGCGCGCCCTCCACCCTCATGGGTACGTGGCTGCTCCCCCTGCTATGTTTTCAGTGTCAGATATTCTCAAATATTCTAGAAAAAATCGTATTTAATTTTCAGGGTATTTGGAGAACTTTTATTTTCGGGGTATTTTTTTATTGCATGGATAATTCAGAAAACAGGTAGGAAAATATTATTTTTGCTTTATTTAATATAAATAACAAAAAGTAAAAAGAGGGTACAGAAAGTTGTGTTTTCTAAATTCATCCATCTCATGCTCATCAAAAGGAATCCACTAACAAGGTTGATCAGGTCTTGTTAACAAGCTCGTTTCGAATAACATGAAACCGGAGAATTTTCGAATAACACTAGTTTACCTCAACCGGGATATGCACATCCCCAACAATAAGAATATCATATTTATTCTTGACAGTAGGAAGATGAAATTCAAAACCTCCAATAGTAATTGTTGAAAAATTTCCAATAGAATTGATGATGTGGACTTCAGGTTGTTTCCTCAGAAAGTGTACCGTATGCTCATTACCATTAACATGAAAAGTTACATTGCCCTTGGTGAAATCAATAATAGCCCCTACAGTATTCAAAAAGGGTCTTCCAAGAATAATAGACATACTATCGTCCTCGGAAATATCAAGAATAACAAAGTCCGTTAAAATAGTAACGTTTGCAACCACAACAGGCACATCCTCACAAATACCGACAGGTATAGCTGTTGATTTGTCAGCCATTTGCAAAGATATTTCAGTAGGTGTCAACTTATTCAAATCAAGTCTATGATATAAAGAGAGGGGCATAACACTAACACCGGCTCCAAGATCACATAAAGCAGTTTGAACATAATTTCTTTTAATGGAGCATGGTATAGTTGGTACTCTTGGATCTCCAAGTTTCTTTGGTATTCCACCCTTAAAAGTATAATTAGCAAGCATGGTGGAAATTTCAGCTTCCCATATCTTTCTCTTATTTGTAACAATATCCTTCATATACTTAGCATAAGGATTCATTTTAAGCATATCAGTCAAACGCATACGCAAAAAGATAGGTCTAATCATTTCAGCAAAGCGCTCAAAATCCTCGTCATCCTTTTTCTTGGATGGTTTAGGAGGAAAAGGCATGGGTTTCTGAACCCATGGTTCTCTTTCTTTACCGTGATTCCTAGCAACCAAGTCTCTCTTATCATAACGTTGATTCTTTAATTGTGGGTTATCAAAATCAACAACAGGTTCAATTTCTACATCATTATCATTACTAGGTTGAGCATCAACATGAACATCATCATTAACATTATCACTAGGTTCATGTTCATTACTAGGTTGTGTTTCAGCATCAGAAATAGAAATATCATTGGGATTCTCAGGTGCGTCTACAACAGGTTCACTAGAAGCATGCAAAGTCCTATCATTTTTCTTTTTCTTCTTTTTAGAAGGACTAGGTGTATCAACTTTATTTCTCTGAGAATCCTGCTCAATTCTCTTATGATGGCCATCAGGATACAAAGGTTCCTGAGTCACTTTACCTCCTCTAGTTGCAACTCTAACAGCAAAGTCATTGTTTTTATTATTCAATTCATTGAGCAAATCATTCTGAGCTTTAAGTACTTGTTCTACTTGAGTGGTAACCATAGAAGCATGTTTACTAATAAGTTTAAGTTCACCTTTAACACTAGGCATATAATCACTCAAGTGTTCAATCATATAAGCATTATGTTTCAATTGTCTACCAACATAAGCATTGAAGTCTTCTTGCTTAACCATAAAGTTATCAAATTCATCCAAACATTGGCTAGCAAACTTAGCAGGAGGTATTTCAGCTTTATAATATCTATAGAGAGAATTTACCTTTACTACCTGTGTCGGGTTATCGAGACCGTGTGTTTCTTCAATAGGTGATGTATTAAGACCATGTATTTCTTCAACAGGAGGTAAATTATTAACATCTTCAGCTTTAATACCTTTTTCTTTCATAGATTTCTTTGCCTCTTGCATATCTTTGGGACTGAGAAATAGAATGCCCCTTTTCTTCAGAGTTGGCTTAGGAGTTGGTTTAGGAAGTGTCCAATTATTTTCATTAGTCAACATATTTTCAATAGAATTTCAGCTTGATCAACAGTTCTTTCCCTAAAAACACAACCAGCACAACTATCCAGGTACTCTCTGGAAGCATCGGTTAGTCCATTATAAAAGATATCAAGTATTTCATTTTTCTTGAGAGGATGATCAGGCAAAGCATTAAGTAATTAGAGAAGCCTCCCCCAAGCTTGTGGGAGACTCTCTTCTTCAATTTGCACAAAATTCTATATTTCCCTTAAAGCAGCTTGTTTCGTATGAGCGGGGAAATATTTAGCATAGAAGTAATAAATCATATCCTGGGGACTACGCACACAACCAGGATCAAGAGAATTGAACCATATCTTAGCATCACACTTTAATGAGAACGGAAGGATATAATAGTAGCGAGTTTTCTCATCATTAGTGAACAGGGTAGCTATATCATTTAATTTAGTAAGATGTGCCACAACAGTTTCAGATTCATAGCCATAGAAAGGATCAGATTCAACCAAAGTAATTAACTCAGGATCGATAGAGAAATCATAATCCTTATCGGTAACAAAGATAGGTGAAGTAGCATAAGCAGGATCATATTTCATTCTAGCATTCAGAGATTTTTCTTTAAGCTTAGCTAATAGTTTCTTAAGATCACTTCTATCATTGCAAGCAAGAAAGTCTCTAGCAGTTTCTTCATCCATAACATAACCCTCAGGAACAACAGGCAATTCATATCTAGGGGGAGAATCTTCATCATCACTTTCATCAATATTATCAGTTTCAATAATTTCATTCTCTCTAGCCCTAGCAAGTTTTTCATCAAGAAATTCACCTAGTGGCACAGTAGTATCAAGCATAGAAGTAGTTTCATCATAAGTATAATGTAAAGCAGAAGTGGCATCATCAATAACATGCGACATATCAGAATTAATAACAGAAGCAGGTTTAGGTGTCGCAAGCTTACTCAAAACAGAAGGTGAATCAAGTGCAGAGCTAGATGGCAGTTCCTTACCTCCCCTCACAGTTGAGGGAATTTTTTTGGTTCTTTGACCTTCCAAGTTCTTCATAATGATAAACAGATATAAATCCCAAATGACTCAAAGAATAGAGCTATGCTCCCCGAAAATGGCGCCAAAAAATGTTCTTGATAACCAACAAGTATAGGGGATCGCAACAGTTTTCGAGGGTAGAGTATTCAAACCAAATTTATTGATTCAACACAAGGGGACCCAAAGAATATTCTCAAGTATTAGCAGCTAAGTTGTCAATTCAACCACACCTGGAAACTTAATATCTGCAGCAAGGTATTTAGTAACAAAGTAATATGATAGTAGTGGTAACGGTAGCAAAAGTAATGTTTTTGGGTTTTATAGTGATTGTAAGAGTAGCAACGTAAAAGTAAATAAGCGAAGAACAATATATGAAAAGATCGTAGGCATTGGATCAGTGATGAAGAATTATGCCGGATGCGGTTGATCATGTAACAATCATAACCTAGGGTGACATAGAACTAGGTCCAGTTCATCAATGTAATGTAGGCATGTATTCCGAATATAGTCATATGTGTTTATGGAAAAGAACTTGCATGGCATCTTTTGTCCTACCCTCCCGTGGCAGCGGGGTCCTAATGGAAACTAAGGGATATTAAGGCCTCCTTTTAATAGAGTACCGGACCAAAGCATTAACACATAGTGAATACGTGAACTCCTCAAACTGTGGTCATCATCGGTAATTATCCCGATTATTGTTACTTCGGGGTTAACGAATCATAACACATAATAGGTGACTATGGACTTGCAAGATAGGATCAAGAACTCTCATATATTGATGAAAACATGATAGGTTCATGTCTGAAATCATGGCACTCGGGCCCCAGTGACAAGCATTAAGCATAGCAAAGTCATAGCAACATCAATCTCAGAACATAGTGTATACTAGGGATCAAACCCTAACAAAACTAACTCGATTACATGATAAATCTCATCCAACCCATCACCGTCCAACAAGCCTACGATGGAATTACTCATGCGCGGCGGTGAGCATCATGAAATTGGTAATGGAGGAAGGTTGATGATGACGATGGCGACAGATTCCCCTCTCCAGAGCCCCGAACGGACTCCAGATCACCCCTCCCGAGAGAGTTTAGGGCTTGGCAGCGGCTCCGTATCGTAAAATGCAATGAATCCTTCTCTCTAATTCCCCCCCCCCCAAAAGTGAATATATGGAGTCAAGGTTGAGGTCGGTGGAGCGTCAGGTGGCCCACGAGGCAGGGGGCGCGCCTAGGGGCTAGGGCGCGCCCCCACCCTCGTGGACAGGTGGTGGGCCCCCTGACATGGATCTTTCTTCCAGTATTTTTTATATATTCCAAAATAATTCTCCGTTGATTTTCAGATCATTCCGAGAACTTTTATTTCTGCACAAAAATAACACCATGACAATTCTGTTGAAAACAGCGTCAGTCCGGGTTAGTTCCATTCAAATCATGCAAGTTAGAGTCCAAAACAAGGGCAAAAGTGTTTGGAAAAGTAGATACGACGGAGACGTATCAGCTACTGTGCTGCCTCACCCTTTCCTCTTCAAGGGAAAACCAACGCAAGCTCAAGAGGTAGCAGGCGCCGCATCTGCGAGGAGCAGAGGGCGAAGTACATCGACCTCTGCAGCTCTGGCGAGGACGATTGAGCGCCTCCACGGCATCGTCCATGGCCGCGACCTCGCCGCCGTGAGATCCCCACCCCTCTAGTACTAGTAATAATGTAGTATGTAGTATGAACTAGTGTTTGTAGTGTTTGATCATGTAAAATCTATGTAGTACGTGATGAACTACTCGCGCCCACGAGGTGCAATTTCTCCCGCGAAACTGTTTTTTCAAATTATGCAGTTTCAGATACGGTTTCTCTTTGGCCACACTAGATTTTGACCCGCAAACGAGATCTTCGTGAAACTTCAAACGCGTTTTGCGTGTCAAGATTTTGCGGGGTCTTCTAGAGTTGCTCTAAGGGCATCTCCAACGCTTACCCTTGAACCAGACACCGTATTCGTCTACGGATCTGTGGAAACCAGTCCGCGGACACTAATCCGGAAGCCGGCCACCCAACCATAGCCCCTAGTTATTATTATTCTGATAATGAGAATATATCGTGTAGATACCAATTATACCTAGCCTCTGCATGAACAAGATTCCTAAAGACATTCATGTTGCAAACATAAAAAAAAAAGAGAAAAAGAGAAAACAAGAAAAACACCATGCTACGGTGATCAATCATTCGCAACAGCAGTACTCTCACCGCCGTCAAAGACAACACCCGGACTACAAAGGAGGTACTCTAAAAGCAACGCCTCCAAAAAGGCAACAATGCACAAGCGTCATCGTTGTCTGATCAAAGATATTAGGTTTTCATCCTAGTGAAAGACAGCATTCCAAAAACAATGCCTTCAAGAAGGCCACCGGCAGGTACAACCAATAAGGGCCGGACCTTGGGTTTTCACTCTAGAAATCATGGCTCGGTACTCGAGGATCACCACCACCAAAGAAGTCCACCAGTGCTACCGCCCCCACATACGGAGTCTGCTACTTCAATTGACGTACTACCAGGCTCACATGAACTCATGTCCGGTCTGGACGGGAACATACCCCTCAAGCCAAGTGTTGGAAATATACCCCAAAGGCAATAATAAAATGGTTATTATCATATTTACTTGAACATGATAAATATTTACTATTCATGTTAGAATTGTATTGACCGGAAACTTAAATACATGTGTGCATACATAAACAACAACGTGTCCCTAGTAATCCTCTACCAGACTAACTCATTGATCAAACTAGATGATACCCCGCACGTTGTTGCGGAAATATTTTGCAACATATTTCAATGTGATTCCTTATATGAAACGCGAATATTTCAAGTAATAATATAAAAAACTAAAACTAAAAATACATATAATTTATCATGTTTGATTACTATATAGTTGTAAAATGTTTATTAAATATATACATATATATACCATAATAGAATGAAAATTCATGTTTGCATGTTGACATGGGTCATTTTTTCATCCATGTCATGATGAAGTGGCTAGCTCGCATCTTGAGAGACATATGGTAGTGGGGTGGGCCATTTCTCATGCATGTTATGTGATGATGTGGCATGTTTGCATGTTGAGAGAAATAGTTAGTGGGGGCTAGCTATTTAGATATAGAAGATATGGTTAAGGTTTCCTAGCCATAGACATGAGTTGTCATTCGATGAAGAGATCACATCATTAGGAGAATGATGTGATGGACAGACCCAACCATAAGCTTACCATCTGATCGTATCACTAAGTTCACTTTGCTGTAGCTTTCGTAATGTCAAGTATCTATTACTTAGACCATGGGATCATGCCACTCCTGGATACCGGAGGAATACTTTGCGTGATATAAAACATCACTTCATAACTGGGTGATCGTAAAGATGCTCCACAGGTATCTCCGAAGTTATCTGTTGGGTTGCATGGATCGAGACTGTGATTTATCACACCTTGTGACAAAGATATCTCTGGGTCCTCTCGGTAATACAATGATAGGTATCCATCGTATCTACTTTTCCAAACTCGGTTTACCTTATTTTGAACTCTAATTTGCATGATTTGAATGGAACTAATCTGGACTGATGTTGTTTTCAGCAGAATTGTCATGGTGTTATTTTTGTGCAGAAATCAAAATTCTCAGATTGACCTGAAAATTTACTAAGAATGTTTTTGGAATATATAAAAAATACTGGCGGAAAAAGATACTAGAGGGGGGCCACCCAACAGCCACAAGCCTCTGGGGGCACACCTCCCAGGCTTGTGGCCCCCATAGAGCTCCAGCAACCCTAAGTGCAACTCCATATATACCTATTCGCGGAGAAAAAAATCAAATAGAAGGATTCATCGCGTTTTACGATACGGAGCCGCCACCACCTCCTGTTCTTCATCGGGAGGGCTGATCTGGAGTCAATCCGGGGCATCGAAGGGTGGAAATCATCGCCGCCGTCATCATCAATCTTCCTCTATCACCAATTCCATGATGATCACCGCCGGGAGTGTGTAATTCCATCGTAGGCTGGTTGGACGGTGATAGGTTGGATGAGATTTATCATGTAATCAAGTTAGTTTTGTTAGGGTTTGATCCCTAGTATCCACTATGTTCTGCGATTGATGTTGTTATGACTTTGTTATGCTTAATGTTTGTCACTAGGGTACGAGTACCATGATTTCAGATCTGAACCTATTATGTTTTCATGAATATATGTGTGTTCTTAATCCTATCTTGCAAGTTTTAGACCCCTATTACGAGTTATGATCGCATATCCCAAGGTGACAATAAATGGGATTCTTTCCGGTGATTACCGTAGTTTGAGGAGTTCATGTATTCACTAAGTGCTAAGGCTTTGTCCCGATCTCTATTAAAAGGAGGCATTAATATCCCTTAGTTTCCTTATGGACCCAGCTGCCACGGGAGGGTAGGACAAAAGATGTCATGCAAGTTCTTTTCTATAAGCACATATGACTATATATGGAATACATACCTACATTACATTGATGAATTGGAGCTAGTTCTGTGTCGCCCTAGGTTATGACTGCTACATGATGAATATTATCCAACACAATTATCCATTGCTGACCCAATGCCTACGAGCTTTTCACATATTGATCTTTGCTAAGTTACTTTTGTCGTTGCTACTGTTACAATCACTACAAAACTGTTGTTGCTACTATTGCCACTGTTACCGTTACTATCATACTGAAGGAAATATGCCCTAGAGGCAATAATAAAGTTATTATTTATTTCCTTATATCATGATAAATGTTTATTATTCATGCTAGAATTGTATTAACCGGAAACATAATACATGTGTGAATACATAGACAAACAGAGTGTCACTAGTATGCCTCTACTTGACTAGCTCGTTAATCGAAGATGGTTATGTTTCCTAACCATAAACAAAAGAGTTGTTATTTGATTAACGGGATCACATCATTAGGAGAATTATGTGATTGACATGACCCAAAAGAGTTGTTTTAGTATGTTGCTATTGCTTTCTTCATGACTTATACATGTTCCTATGACTATGAGATTATGCAACTCCCGTTTGCCGGAGGAACACTTTGTGTGCTACCAAACGTCACAACGTAACTGGGTGATTATAAAGGAGCTCTACAGGTGTCTCCAAAGGTACATGTTGGGTTGGCGTATTTCGATATTAGGATTTGTCACTCCGATTGTCGGAGAGGTATCTCTGGGCCCTCTCGGTAATGCACATCACATAAGCCTTGCAAGCATTGCAACTAATGAGTTAGTTGTGAGATGATGTATTACGGAACGAGTAAAGAGACTTGCCGGTAACGAGATTGAACTAGGTATTAAGATACCGACGATCGAATCTCGGGCAAGTAACATACCGATGACAAAGGGAACAACGTATGTTGTTACGCGGTCTGACCGATAAAGATCTTCGTAGAATATGTGGGAGCCAATATGAGCATCCAGGTTCCGCTATTGGTTATTGACTGGAGACGTGTCTCGGTCATGTCTACATTGTTCTCGAACCCGTAGGGTCCGCACGCTTAAGGTTTCGATGACATTTATATTATGAGTTTATGAGTTTTGATGTACCGAAGGAGTTCGGAGTCCCGGATGAGATCGGGGACATGACGAGGAGTCTCGAAATGGTCGAGACGTAAATATCGATATATTGGACGACTATATTCGGACATCGGAAAGATTCCGAGTGATTCGGGTATTTTTCAGAATACCGGAGAGTTACGGGAATACGTATTGGGCCTTATTGGGCCATACGGGAAAGAAGAAAAAGGGCCTCAAGGGTGGCTGCACCCCTCCCCTTGGTATGGTCCGAATTGGACTAGGGAAGGGGGGCGCCCCCTTCCTTCCTTCTCCTTTTCCCTTCCTCTTTTCCTATTCCATATGGGAGGTGGAATCCTACTAGGATTAGGGAGTCCTAGTAAGACTCCACACTTGGCGCGCCCCCTCCTAGGGCCGGCCTCCTCCTCCCTTACTCCTTTATATACGGGGGCAGGGGGCACCTCTAGACACATAAGTTGATCCACGTGATCATATTCTTAGCCGTGTGCGGTGCCCCCTTCCACTATAATCCTCGATAATATTGTAGCGGTGCTTAGGCGAAGCCCTGCGACGGTAGTACATCAAGATCGTCACGACGCCGCCGTGCTGACGGAACTCTACCCCGACACTTTGCTGGATCGGAGTCTGGGGATCGTCATCGAACTGAACGTGTGCTAGAACTCGGAGGTGCCGTAGTTTCAGTGCTTGATCGGTCGGGCCGTGAAGACGTACGACTACATCAACCGCGTTGTTATAACACTTCCGCTGTCGGTCTACAAGGGTACGTAGATCACACTCTCCCCTCTCATTGCTATGCATCACCATGATCTTGCGTGTGCGTAGGAAAATTTTGAAATTACTACGTTCCCCAACAGTGGCATCCGAGCCTAGGTTTTATGTGTTGATGTTATATGCACGAGTAGAACACAAGTGAGTTGTGGGCGATATAAGTCATACTGCTTACCAGCATGTCATACTTTGGTTCGGCGGTATTGTTGGACAAAGCGGCCCGGACCGACATTACGCGTACGCTTACGCGAGACCGGTTCTCCCGACGTGCTTTGCACAAAGGTGGCTAGCGGGTGACAGTTTCTCCAACTTTAGTTGAACCGAGTGTGGCTACGCCCGGTCCTTGCGAAGGTTAAAACAGCACCAACTTGACAAACTATCATTGTGGTTTTGATGCGTAGGTAAGATTGGTTCTTGCTTAAGCCTGTAGCAGCCACGTAAAACTTGCAACAACAAAGTAGAGGACGTCTAACTTGTTTTTGCAGGGCATGTTGTGATGTGATATGGTCAAGACATGGTGCTAAATTTTATTGTATGAGATGATCATGTTTTGTAACCAAGTTATCGGCAACTGGCAGGAGCATTATGGTTGTCGCTTTATTGTATGCAATGCAATTGCGCTGTAATGCTTTACTTTATCACTAAACGGTAGCGATAGTCGTGGAAGCATAAAATTGGCGAGACGACAACGATGCTACGATGGTGATCAAGGTGTCGCGCTGGTGACGATGGTGATCACGACGGCGCTTCGAAGATGGAGATCACAAGCACAAGATGATGATGGCCATATCATATCACTTATATTGATTGCATGTGATGTTTATCTTTTATGCATCTTATCTTGCTTTGATTGATGGTAGCATTTTAAGATGATCTCTCACTAATTATCAAGAAGTGTTCTCCCTAAGTATGCACCGTTGCGAAAGTTCTTCGTGCTGAGACACCACGTGATGATCGGGTGTGATAGGCTCTACGTCCAAATACAACGGGTGCAAAACAGTTGCACACGCAGAATACTCAGGTTATACTTGACGAGCCAAGCATATACAGATATGGCCTCGGAACACGGAGACCGAAAGGTCAAGCCTGAATCATATAGTAGATATGATCAACATAGTGATGTTCACCAATGAAACTACTCCATCTCACGTGATGATCGGACATGGTTTAGTTGATTTGGATCACGTAATCACTTAGAGGATTAGAGGGATGTCTATCTAAGTGGGAGTTCTTTAGTAATATGATTAATTGAACTTTAATTTATCATGAACTTAGTCCAGGTAGTATTAGCATATCTATGTTGTAGATCAATAGCTCGCGTTATTTTCATATGTTTATTTTGATATGTTCCTAGAGAAAATTGTGTTGAAAGATGTTAGTAGCAATGATGCGGATTGGATCCGTGATCTGAGGTTTATCCTCATTGCTGCACAGAAGAATTATGTCCTTGATGCACCGCTAGGTGACGGACCTATTGCAAGAGCAGATGCAGACGTTATGAACGTTTGGCTAGCTCAATATGATGACTACTTGATAGTTTAGTGCACCATGCTTAACGTCTTAGAATCGGGACTTCAAAGATGTTTTGAACATCATGGACCATATGAGATGTTCCAGGAGTTGAAGTTAATATTTCAAGCAAATACCCGAGTTGAGAGATATGAAGTCTCCAACAAGTTCTATAGCTAAAAGATGGAGGAGAATCGCTCAACTAGTGAGCATGTGCTCAGATTGTCTGAGTACTACAATCGCTTGAATCAAGTGGGAGTTAATCTTCCAGATAAGATAGTGATTGACAGAATTCTCTAGTCACCATCACCAAGTTAGTGGAACTTCGTGATGAACTATAATATGCAAGGGATACCGGTTACAATTCCCAAGCTCTTCGTGATGCTAAAATCGACGAAGGTAGAAATCAAGAAAAACATCAAGTGTTGATGGTTGACGAGACCACTAGTTTCAAGAAAACGGCAAAGGGAAGAAGGGGAACTTCAAGAAGAACGGCAAGCAAGTTGCTGCTCAAGTGAAGAAACCCAAGTCTGGTCCTAAGCCTGAGACTAAGTGCTTCTACTGCAAAGGGACTGATCACTGAAAGTGGAACTGCCCCAAGTATTTCGCGAATAAGAAGGATGGCAAAGTGAACATAAGTATATTTGATATACATGTTATTGATGTGTACTTTACTAGTGTTTATAGCAACCCCTCAGTATTTGATACTAGTTCAGTTACTATGATTAGTAACTTGAATCGAGAGTTGCAGAATGAACAAAGACTAGTTAAGGGTGAGGTGACAATGTTGGAAGTAGTTCCAAGATTGATATGATCATCATCGCACACTCCCTATACTTTTGGGATTAGTGTTGAACCTGAATAAGTGTTATTTGGTGTTTGCGTTGAATATGAATATGATTTGATCATGTTTATTGTAATACGGTTATTCATTTAAGTAAGAGAATAAATTGTTGTTCTGTTTACATGAATAAAACCTTATATGGTTACACACCCAATGAAAATAGTTCGTTGGATCTCGATCGTAGTGATACACATAATCATAATATTGAAACCAAAAGATGCAAAGTTAATAATGATAGTGCAACTTATTTGTGGCACTGCCGTTTAGGTCATATTGGTGTAAAGCACATGAAGAAACTCCATGCTGATGGGTTTTTGGAATCACTTGATGCTTGCGAACCATGCCTCATGGGCAAGATGACTAAAACGCCGTTCTCCGGAACTATGGAACGAGCAACTGACTTATTGGAAATAATACATACTTTATTAGATATGGTGCGATGAGTGTTAAGGCTCGCGGCGGGTATCATTATTTTCTGACCTTCACAGATGATTTGAGCAGATATGGGTATATCTACTTAATGAAACACAAGTCTGAAATATTTAAAAAGTTCAAAGAATTTCAGAGTGAAGTGGAGAATCATCGTAACAAGAAAATAAAAGTTTCTACGATATGATCGCAGAGGTAAAATATTTGAGTTACGAGTTTGGCCTTCAGTTAAAACAATGTGAAATAGTTTCACTACTCACGCCACCTGGAACACCACAGCATAATGGTCTGTCTGAACATCATAACCGTACTTTATTAGATATGGTGCGATCTATGATGTCTCTTACCGATCTACCACGATCGTTTTGGGGTTATGCATTAAAGACAGTTGCATTCACGTTTAAAAGGGCACCATCTAAGTCCGTTGAGACGACACAATCTGAACTGTGGTTTGGCAAGAAACCAAAGTTGTCATTTCTTAAAGTTTGGGATTGTGATGCTTATATGAAAAAGTTTCATCCTGATAAGCTCAAACCCAAATCGGAGAAATATGTCTTCATATGATACCCAAACAAATTTGTTGGGCACACCTTCTATCACAGATCCGAAGGCAAATTCGTTGCTGAGAATGGATCCTTTCTAGAGAAGGAGTTTCTCTCGAAAGAAGTGAGTGGGAGGAAAGTAGAAAACTTGATAAGGTAATTGTACCTGCTCCCTTATTGGAAAGTAGTTCATCACAGAAATCTGTTCCTGTGACTACTAGACCGATTAGTGAGGAAGCTAATGATGATGATCATGTAACTTCGGATCAAGTTACTACCAAACCTCGTAGGTAAACCAGAGTGAGATCCGCACCAGAGTGGTACGGTAATCCAGTTCTGGAGGTCATGTTACTTGACCATGATGAGCCTATGAACTATGAGGAAGCGATGATGAGCCCAGATTCCGCGAAATGGCTTGAGGCCATGAAATCTGAGATGAGATCCATGTATGAGAACAAAGTATGGACTTTGATTGACTTGCCCATTGATCGGCGAGCCATTGAGATTAAATGGATCTTCAAGTGGAAGACGGATGCTGATAGTAGTGTTACTATCTACAAAGCTAGACTTGTCGAAAAAGGTTTTTTGACAAAGTTCAAGGTGTTGACTACGATGAGATTTTCTCACTCGTATCGATGCTTAAAGTCTGTCCGAGTCATGTTAGCAATTGCCGCATTTTATGAAATCTGGCAAATGGATAACAAAACTGCAATCCTTAATGGATTTCTTAAAAAGGGGTTGTATATGATGCAACCAGAAGGTTTTGTCAATCCTAAAGGTGTTAACAAAATATGCAAGCTCCAACGATCCATCTATGGACTGGTGCAAGCATCTCGGAGTTGGAATATACGCTTTGATAAGTTGATCAAAGCATATAGTTTTATACAGACTTACGGTGAAGCCTGTATTTACAAGAAAGTGAGTGGGAGCACTACAACATTTCTGATAAGTATATGTGAGTGACATATTGTTGATCGGAAATAATGTAGAATTATTCTGTAAAGCATAAAGAAGTGTTTGAAAGGAGTTTTTCAAAGAAAGACCTCGGTGAAGCTGCTTACATATTGAGCGTCAAGATCTATAGAGATAGATCAAGACGCTTGATAAGTTTTTTCAATGAGTACATACCTTGACAAGATTTTGAAGTAGTTCAAAATGGAACAGTCAAAAAGAGTTCTTGCCTGTGTTACAAGGTGTGAAATTGAGTAAGACTCAAAGCCCGACCACGGCAGAAGATAGAAAGAGAATGAAAGTCATTCCCTATGCCTCAGCCATAGGTTCTATAAAGTATGCCATGCTGTGTACCAGACCTATTGTATACCCTACACTATGTTAAGCAAGGGAGTACAATAGTGATCTAAGACTAGATCACTGGACATTGGTCAAAATTATCCTTAGTGGAATAAGGAAATATTTCTCGATTATGGAGGTGACAAAAGGTTCATCGTAAAAAGTTACGTCGATGCAAGTTTTGACACAGATCTGGATGACACTAAGTCTCGATCTAGATACATATTGAAAGTGGGAGCAATTAGCTAGAGTAGCTCCGTGCAGAGCATTGTAGACATAGAATTCGCAAAATACTTACGGATCTGTATGTGACAGACCCGTTGACTAAAATTATCTCACAAGCAAAACATGATCACACCTTAGTATTGTTTGGCTGTTAATCACATAAATGATGTGAACTAGATTATTGACTCTGGTAAACCCTTTGGGTATAGGTCACATGACGATGTGAACTATGGGTGTTAATCACATGGTGATGTGAACTCTTAGTGTTGAATCACATGGCGATGTGAACTAGATTATTGACTCTAGTGCAAGTGGGAGACTGAAGGAAATATGCCCTAGAGGCAATAATAAAGTTATTATTTATTTCCTTATATCATGATAAATGTTTATTATTCATGCTTGAATTGTATTAACCGGAAACATAATACATGTATGAATACATAGACAAACAGAGTGTCACTAGTATGCCTCTACTTGACTAGCTCGTTAATCGAAGATGGTTATGTTTCCTAACCATAAACAAAAGAGTTGTTATTTGATTAACGGGATCACATCATTAGGAGAATGATGTGATTGACATGACCCATTCCATTAGCTTAGCACCCGATCATTTAGTATGTTGCTATTGCTTTCTTCATGACTTATACATGTTCCTATGACTATGAGATTATGCAACTCCCGTTTGCCGGATGAACACTTTGTGTGCTACCAAACGTCACAAGGTAACTGGGTGATTATAAAGGAGCTCTACAGGTGTCTCCAAAGGTACATGTTGGGTTGGCGTATTTCAAGATTAGGATTTGTCACTCCGATTCTCGGAGAGGTATCTCTGGGCCCTCTCGGTAATGCACATCACATAAGCCTTGCAAGCATTGCAACTAATGAGTTAGTTGTGAGATGATGTATTACGGAACGAGTAAAGAGACTTGCCGGTAACGAGATTGAACTAGGTATTAAGATACCGACGATCGAATCTCGGGCAAGTAACATACCGATGACAAAGGGAACAACGTATGTTGTTATGCGGTCTGACCGATAAAGATCTTCGTAGAATATGTGGGAGCCAATATGAGCATCCAGGTTCCGCTATTGGTTATTGACTGGAGACGTGTCTCGGTCATGTCTACATTGTTCTCGAACCCGTAGGGTCCGCACACTTGAGGTTTCGATGACAATTATATTATGAGTTTATGAGTTTTGATGTACCGAAGGAGTTCGGAGTCCCGGATGAGATCGGGGACATGACGAGGAGTCTTGAAATGGTCGAGACGTAAAGATCGATATATTGGACGACTATATTCGGACATCGGAAAGGTTCCGAGTGATTCAGGTATTTTTCGGAGTACCGGAGAGTTACGGGAATACGTATTGGGCCTTATTGGGCCATATGGGAAAGAAGAAAAAGGGCCTCAAGGGTGGCCGCACCCCTCCCCTTGGTCTGGTCCGAATTGGACTAGGGAAGGGGGGCGCCCCCTTCCTTCCTTCTCCTTTTCCCTTCCTCTTTTCCTATTCCATATGGGAGGTGGAATCCTACCAGGACTAGGGAGTCCTAGTAAGACTCCACACTTGGCGCGCCCCCTCCTAGGGCCGGCCTCCTCCTCCCTTGCTCCTTTATATACGGGGACAGGGGGCACCTCTAGACACACAAGTTGATCCACGTGATCATATTCTTAGCCGTGTGCGGTGCCCCCTTCCACCATAATCCTCGATAATATTGTAGCGGTGCTTAGGCGAAGCCCTGCGACGGTAGTACATCAAGATCGTCACCACGCCGCCGTGCTGACGGAACTCTACCCCGACACTTTGCTGGATCGGAGTCCGGGGATCGTCATCGAGCTGAACGTATGCTAGAACTCGGAGGTGCCGTAGTTTTGGTGCTTGATCGGTCGGGCCGTGAAGACGTACGACTACATCAACCGCGTTGTTATAACGCTTCCGCTGTCGGTCTATAAGGGTACGTAGATCACACTCTCCCCTCTCGTTGCTATGCATCACCATGATCTTGCGTGTGCGTAGAAAAATTTTGAAATTGCTACGTTCCCCAACACATACTACTTTGCTACTAAATATTTTGCTACGGATATTAAGTCTTTCAGGTGTGGTTGAATTGACAACTCAACTACTAATACTTGTGAATATTCTTTAGCTCCCCTTATGTCGAATCAATAAATTTGGGTTGAATACTCTATCCTCGAAAACTATTGCGATCCCATATGCTTGTGGGTTATCAAGATCTTTTTCTGGCACCGTTGTCGGGGTGCATAGCTCTATTTTCTGAGTCACTTGGGATTTATATATGTTGATCACTATGACGAATTGAATTTCTTGATGATCAACTTGCTAGGGTTAATGAAATTGAGAATACTGAAACTGATGATATTTCTGAAACTGATGAAATTATTGAAACTGAAAACTTTGAAACACCTATTAGATCTAGCACTCCTAGATATGAATTCCCCGTTATACCTGAGGGTTATGTTATGGATGGAGAGGTAGCTAGAGACTTTCTTGCTTGTAAGGATAGAGATGATCTTAAGAAATTACTAGTCAAATTAAAAGAAAAAGCTTTGAATGCTAGAATGAAATATGATCCTAAGTTTGCTACTTCACCTATCTTTGTTACTGATAAGGATTATGAATTATCTGTCGATTCTGAGTTAATTACTTTGGTTGAATCTGATCATTTCCATGATTATGAATCGGAAACTGTTGTGGCACATCTTACTAAATTAAATGATATAGCCACCCTATTTGCTCATGAGGAAAAAAATTCGCTATTACTATTTTTTTAAGTTGCTCCATTTTCTCGTTAAAGGGTGATGCTAAGCATGGTATAATTCTCTTGCTCCTGGTTGTGCGCGTACTCCCCAGGATATGATATATTACTTCTTTGAAAAATATTTTCTTGCTCATAAGAAACAAACTTCTCTATAGGAAATATTTAACTTTGTGCAAATTGAAGAAGAGAGTCTCCCACAAGCTTGGGGGAGGCTTCTCCAATTACTTAATGTTTTGCCTGATCATTCTCTCAAGAAAAATGAAATACTTGATATCTTTTATAATGGACTAACTGATACTTCTAGGGACCACCTAGATAGTTGTGTTGATTATGTTTTTAGAAAAAGAACTGTTAAACAAGCTGAAGAACTATTGAATAATATATTAAGTAATGATAATGATTGGACTCTCCTCGAACCACTGCCCAAGCCAACTCCAAAGAAAAAAGGTCTTTTATATCTCAGTCCTGAAGATATGCAAGAGGTAAAGAAATCTATGAAAGAAAAATGTATTAAAGCTGAAGATGTTAAGAATTTGTCACCTATTGAAGAAATACATGCTCTTAATACCCTAACACGGGTTTTAATTTTTTTTCCTCTTGTTTATCTGGTTAATTTGCTCTTTTTCCCTTTAATATGATTTTTCCTTTTGCAATAGTAGAAATACATTTTTTTGTGTATATGAATATTTTAAACAAATACATGTTCAAGTTTTTTTCAAAATAATTGGAGAGCACTTTTCCAATATCCGGTGAAAAAAAATTAGTACGCGATGAACAATTTTTCATGCAATTTTTAATAAAAGGTCATTTATTTTAGAGAAGTTTTAGTATTTTTTTTAAAAAATATTTCTTTTAAATGTGTCCATAGAACTTAAAGCTCTTCACATATTCTTAAAAAATATTCATCTAATTTTTAGAAAATGTTCGCACAATTTTCTGAAGAAAAAAAATCATGTAA
>NC_041388.1:706984017-706991671 GCF_002162155.2 Triticum dicoccoides | reverse complement strand
GTTTTTTAGGAATTTTCCTTCGCTACTTTAACAACCTCACGCACCAAGTTCATAGCTCGCCAGCAAGCAATAGCCCAACCCAGATCCATCGAGGGAGACAGAGAAAAGACAGCAATGAACAAGCAAGCCCAGGCCTATGCCCAAAGAAGGAAAACATGCTACAACAACTAGTAGGGATGACGTCAGCCCGACTAAGACTTTGCAAAGTATCTGAGACCTAGACATACCTTTTTTTTTAAACTAATATGATCGTGTGCAGGTTGGATTCCTCATATACTTTCTAGAAAATGAAGAGGCTCTTCATAGAGGTGTCAATGTGTACATACTTTATATTTTACGTAACGTTACCTATATCTACTTTTAAATCTCAATGTCAATCTTTATGGTTATCACAAAATCAACAGATATAAGGTGGATGCCATATGAAGAACTATAAAAGCCTCCTCCCTTTAATATTAGGTAAAGATAAAGATTAGCACTTCTACACCATCAACAAAAAGTCCCACGTGATAATTTCGTCAATTGCAATATTTGTCGGTTCAGTCTTTTAAAGGTGCTCATAGGAATAGAACGTGTTTGTGCGCGGGCACGTGTTCATATATAGAAATGAGTGCATGTGCATGTGTGAACATTTTCATCTCGGACAAAAGACCAGGGTAGAGTGAGAGCGCGCACCGGGCAAACAACTGGCGCTCAAGCATCATCATTTTCTTTTATATATCTCAATTTGCATCCGAAATTCGTTCACACGAGAAAAAGATGAGACAAAATATTACAATATCAAACACGCCAATTATCTTGGTTATTATGGGACGCGTCCACATTGCATCCGCCGGTCGATAATGTTCACGCATGCACGTAGACATCGAGCTCCAGGAGAACGTCGTTCCCATGCCAGTTCACCGTCTTCATCAGCACGTACCCCGTTGCCATCCTGAATCTCCCCATACCGCCGACCACCGGGAGCTCCCGCACCGGCGCCAAGACGTTGTCGCGGCCCGTGACGGCGAGCATGCTCCCGCTGCAGGGCCCGCTGGTGACTACCAGGTCCATGGAGATGTGCAGCGTGGGGTCGCCGCTTATGGAGGACGACGCGATGTAGAACCCCTGGGCGCGTCCGAGGGCCCTGGACGTCGTGTTAGGGCCTTCGGTGAGGGTGTCGTCCATGACCACCACGTCGCCAAAGCGCCGGTCACTGGAGCCTCCAAGAAGCGGGCCGGTGCCGTGGGCGACCACGATGGCGCTGGCGTTTGGTCCGTTGGAGAAATCGTGCATGTAGAAGCGCAGGTGGTAGGATTCTCGCGCGCCCACGCCCCGGAAGGCACAGGCGGCAGGGGGGACGATGACAGCCACAGCCATGGCCATGAGTAGAGGAGCTAGAGCTGCAAAGGTGATGAGTTGGCGAGCCATATCGACTTACCGATCTTGCATGCCAAGGTGATGGACCTAATGGTGCATGGATGTCCTTAAATAGCACGAGCTCCAGCAAGTGGTCGTTACGACAATGATGATGGATGCACGAAAGTAGAGTAATAGTGCTAGATCACTGCTCAGCTTTTGCAAGTGCGATCGATGCATGGCAGAAGATAATGAATGAATTAATCAAGGGAGCGCATTTTTCTGCCTGTATACTACTAAAAAAAAGATGTTTCTGAGTTGGGCGATAACGTGATGCTGCAAAACAAATTTTTTTTAAGGTGAAAGGAGTTTTATTCCATAGATATAGAGGCAAAAAAAATCCTCGATACATGGTGGTTCTTAGTACTCCCTCTTTCCCGAAATATAAGACGCTGTTTGACTTTTCTAGTCTTCGTCGCACAACTTTGACTATAAGTTTTACTTATTGTATGTCTATAAAATTAGTATAGCGATATATGAAATAAAATTATTTTGCAAGAAAAATATGACTATGCCATTTATACATGTCCAATTCAACTACTTTGATATTATATATTAGTGGTCAAAGTCATGCATCAAAGACTGTGCAAAGTTAAGCTTGCCTTATATGTTGGGAAGGAGGGAGTACTAGATAGACCAAACAAATACTGTGGCTAAATAAGAAACTTCCCTAAAAAAAACTAAATAAGAAACTAGGGAATTTATAATAAAAATAAAATAAAATAACTACCATCGTTAATTTGTTTCGTCTGGTGGGTCTTATTAACCGGCCAGAACCATTTCAATGCATTAGCTTGCCTGAACTATTTCAAACACGGGGATACACGGACATACAATGGCACGTAGTAGTACAGCTCTTTTTGGATGTTTGTTTTTTCTTTGAGAATCACTGATAGGGGTGGGGGAGTTCTCCTTAGGCTTTGATCCAATTTATAAGGAAAATCGAATCAAAAACCTTAACAAGTTAACCCCGTTTATGAAAAAACTGGGCCGTAACCATACAAATATCAAAGTTAAAGAAGAAGAGAAGAAATGAATGCCCAAGAGAAGGCACGACCTAGCAGCACGCATATGACCATCACCACGAGAGGCACATATAGATGAGGTGGTTGTCGGAACCGCCTCGAATGCTCAAAGCTCCGTAGGTGGTTCCTTATGATTAACTGCTTCTAACGCGCACTGTCACGGAGGCGTTTCGTTAGAAAACGCCTCCATTCTTATCTTCAAAGCTGTCAAATTCCTTCAATTTAGTACACAGGCTTGCTACTAAAATAAACATAAAACAACATACTTTTGAACACTTAGAATACACACAAGGGCTGCCTCTAAGTTCCATAAAACATCACACAATTCACATACAATGCCACTTAAAACATCACACAAGTTCAATAAGACACAAACAAAAGTTAAACATAGTGTTAAACATCACACAAATTTCAACAATTAAACATAGTCCTAGGGTTCAAGCAACAGAACAACAGTTGCAACAACACTGCCTCCAGCATCTCTGGCACCTGTAGCACCATGTCGATCGGCCGATATGGCATGACAAGACAATGGAGAATGGACGATCTGATGGCGCTTGCATGGATGCCCATAAATAGCATGAGCAGCTAGCAAGTGGACGTGCCATTAATGGCAAAAGGCGTTGAGGTGACCTGGCTGGCCAAAAGCCTAATGAAGCTGTCGGTCTGCGTCGAAGATGATAAGAGCAAAGCGCATGCGTGCTGATAGTGGCTTCAGTCAGTACATAAAGGATGGCCACAAATAAAGGTAGAAGTAGTGCTCGAGTACTGCCAATTTGCAACTTTTGCCCAAAATAAGGAATTAGTTTAGCTGTACGCATAGGTTAAACAAACAACACATAGTAAGTCAAATAGAAAACCAGGGAATTTATGCCCAAAAAAACAACCGCACATAGTACGTGCTGTCTTAGGTGAACTATGGTGGGCATTTGCCGATAACCATTTCAAGTAAATCAATGAATCGGAATACGGAGACTTACAATGGAAGTACAATCACACATAGAACCACAATAAAAGAAGGGTTGGTAAGCTCACCCCACGACATTTGTGTGTCCTCGCCATATTCACAAGGGAACTGCCGGCCGAGACGACACCGCAATACCTCTTCTAGTGTCGATCTGATCTAAAGGCCAATAGCAATCGAGTCCACACACGACATTGATATGTCATTGCGTGAATGAAAGACATACATAATGTACCGAGACTACACCCCAGAACACCCCCACCACAACACCTCATCTGGTGTTGATCTAGTTTAAATACATGAAATTCATGAACATTTTTCAAATTCAAAACCATTTTCAAAATTCGTCTTTAAAAAGAGAACAAACTTCAAATCCATGATTTTTTTTTGGAATTTGGGATCTTTTTAAAAATTTGGTGACATTTGTTTTAAAACTCCTGAACATCTTTAAATTGATGAAGCTTTTTATGAATTTGCAAACATTTTTAAAATTTTAGAAAGTGCGTAGAAAACCGTCAAAAGTAAAAAAAAACAGCCAAAAAAATACGTTGGTCCTGTAGTTTTTTCCATTTTGAATTTTTTAGGGGAATTTTGTTCTTTTAGGACAAACAGCCAAGCTTAACTTATCATTGTTTAGCAAAATTGCGACAGTGAAATCATTTGTAGACAAGCTAGCCCTGTAGGTGTAAGGCACAACTATATCATTGTTTAGCAACGTCCGTAAATGGGCCGGCCCAGCCCATGGGAGGCCACAGCCCACTGCCTTGTTTTTTCTTCTGTTTTTAACATTTTTATTTATTTTTATTTTCTGTTTATAATTCCAAATATTCTAAAAAATTAAATCAAGGATTTGAAAAATGTTAAATGAGTATAGAGTAGATATTTCTCATGTATACAAAAAATATATACAACGTGTCTGAAAAAAGTTGACAATCTATTTTTAAAATATTAATTAAGCATTTGAAACAAAATAAAACAAGTATTTGAAAATGTTAGTCAAGCATTCGAAAAAGTTAATATGCATAGAAAATATGTTTATCATGTATAAGAAAAATTATACAAAAGAATACAATGTGTATAAAAAAATCATGTTAGAAAATATTAAACATGTACACACTAATGTTCCTAGTGTATACGGAAAATATAGGACGTACATTAAAAAAGTAGACATCAGAAAACATATATTTTTTAAAATTTGATTGTATTTGTATTCAAAAAATGTTAATCATGTTTATAAAAAGATGTTCAGGATGCATATATAGAAAATGGACATTATGTGTGAAAATGTTTATTGCCATTAATAAAATATTCACCGTGTATTGAAAAATGTTGACCATGTATTCAAAAAGTGTTAATCTTGTATTTGAAAAATCTTATATGTGTATTAGATATATTCCAAAAGTGTACAATGTGTATGAAAAAAAATTAGATATATAAAATATAAGTTTTCAGAAAATGTTAATCATATATATCAAAATATTAAACGTGTATATATAATATGTTTCCGATGTATATGAAAAATGTTGAGTGTGTATTGAAAATAGTTGTCATGTGTTGAACAAAAAGAAAACCGATGAAAATCAACAAAGAAGCAAAGAAAAAGGAAGAAGCCCGATAAAAACCATCCTGCTCATCTCCGCAATGAGCCCCCGTCTAGTCATTCCCAGAGACCAGGAGCCTCTGCAACATCTCCTTCAGCTATTGGTTCTCACTAGAAAACATTTCCGTGTGTTATAATAGGAGAAAAAATATATCATGACTCTATTCCAATAAGCTTGTGTTAAGACTCTAACAGATCCACGTCCTCTAATTCGACACGACACCTGATTGTGTCACTTCTTATCCTTCTTCCCACCCTCACGGACGGTGACCATGATGCCCACCTGATCACAACGCGTCAAATGTGGTCAATCCTAAGGCGATGGGTTCACCACCGCATGTCACAGCAATCATTGTGTCCACGCAAGGAAATGTTCAAATCTTCAACAACTAATCTCGGCGAGCTAGACATGTGGGCTTCCCTTCTCAAGCTACTCCTTGCACCTGGTCCATACATCTCCCCTCATACTTATACTCCCTTTTGCATGATCAAACAATGATTGCCATGAATCAGGGTTGGGCCAGGCGAGGAGGTGGTCGCGGCACATCAGTGAGAGCACTAGTAGAAAACAGGGCTTTGGTTCGGGCCTGGCCAGCCCATTAGTCCCGGTTCAGTCACGAACCGGGACCCATGGGGGCATACGTCCCGGTTCGTGAGCACAGGGGGGCGGCCGAGGCCTCGTGGGCATTGGTCCCGGTTCGTCTGGACTCATTTGTCCCGGTTCCTGGCACGAACCAGGACCAATGGGCCTCGCTCCTGGCCCACATACATTGGTCCCGGCTCGTGGCTAGAACCGGGACAGAAGGGGGAGCTTTAGTCCCGGTTCCAGCCACGAACCGGGACAAATGAGTTGCCTATATATACCCCATCGCCGCAGCAGAGCAGTCCACAGTGCTCTGTTTTTTCTGGCCAGCAAAGGGAGGGCATTTGGGTGCTCTAGCTCACCTCCTATGCACATGAGGTGTTCGATGAAATGCCCGAGCCACACTAGTTAAGCTTTCTTCTCTCGAAGCTCGACCTCCAAGCTCTATTTTCCCCGAGATTTGCATAGGTTTAGCGGTCCGTCACGTCCCGTCTCCGTCTTCACCGCTGTCGATCGCCTGCGCCAATCTCGTCGCCGGCACCACCGTGGTGAGCCTCTTGTTCTTGTCTTCTTTATGAAAGAAAAAATATTCTTACTTTAGATAGATACTTGTCTATTTTTCTTACTTTTATTATTGCTTGTTATTATATAGTGCTATGGTTTTGGTATCCGCCCCTGTCGGCCCTCGTCCTGGCTATGATTCGGATGTGGTATATATTATATTTTTATAACTATTTGGTTCATTTATTGTTTATGACAATTATGTCAACCAATGTGACATAGATTTTATTTATGTAGGAGGTAATTGAACCGGAAATTCCAACCGACCCTATTGTCAAGAGGTTAAATTTAGTTGAAGAAGAAAACAATTACTTGAAGGAAAAAAATAAAAAAATTGAAGAGGAGAAGATGATATTGGAGTTGCATGTTGCGGATGTCGTCGATGATCACAAGATCAAGATGGATGCAATGCGGTTGAAGATGAGAAAGATTAAAAAATATGCCATTCATACCGAGGCTTGGTATCATTATGCTTCGTGTATATAAGCAAGACTTGTGAAAATTTCCACTTCTCATCTCGCAGTTGCCGCCCCGATGACATCGACGCCGCCAGGCTGCCGCCCCCGACTGTCGTCGCCGTCGCCCCTGCCCCGGCCTCGCCGCACCCTGCCCCGACCTCGACGCGCCCTGCCCCGTCCTCGCCGTCGTCGAGCCCTTCCCCGACCCCGCTGCGTGCTGCCCCGACCTCGCCATCGCGCACGCCGAGCGCCCTGCCCCGACCTTGCCGTCGCTCGCCTGCACTGTGAGCCTCACCGCGCCGTTCCCCCTCCTCGGCCCCCCCCACGCCCCAACGCTGCCGCGCGCCCGCCCCGACGCCGACGTCGAAGGCCCGTTCACATATATAGACTTTTTTCCATATTGTAGTAGTAGAAGATGACGATCATGATGTATGTATGTTCATATGCAAAAGTTAGGATTTTTTCTGTTCATAGAACTTTTTTGGTGATATTATTGTAGAATATGCAAATGTTTGTATGGTCATATGCAAAGAATATGCCATTTTTATAGAATTTTAATGATTTTTTCTGTTGTAATTTTGTTCATACAATTTTTATTGTTTTTCTCTTGTAATTCTGTTCATAAAGTATTTTTTATTGTTTATGTTTAGTTTAGGAAGAAGGAAAAGAAAAAGGAGAAGAAGAGGAGAGAAAGAAGAGGAAAAAACGAAAAAAAAGAGGAGAAGAAGAAATGCATAGAGGAGAAGAAGGAAAAAAATCTATTTTTTCTTCTTCTCCTATATTCCTTTCTTCTTCTCCTCTTTTTTTCTTCTTTTTTTCTTCGATCTTCTCCTCTTTTTATTTCTTCTTCGTCTTCTTATTTTTTATCGGGTGTGTCATTGTCGATATACCTCCTCCCGATAACTTCAACACGACGGGGGGTCGATATACCCCCTCCCCGATAACATTATTTTCCCATGTATCCACCTGTCGTTGTCGATATAACCCCCTCCCGGATAACTTCGACATGAGGGGCGGTCGATATATATACCCCCTCTCGACCGTGATAACTTATACCACGGGAGC
>NC_041388.1:706981783-706983829 GCF_002162155.2 Triticum dicoccoides | reverse complement strand
TCTCGAGGACACCCAAACCCTAGAAAAAAACGATGTCGGTCTCCTACCCCCTCCCGCCGCGCCCCTACCCGACAAACTCTCTCGAGGCCACCCAAATTTACCAAGTTAAAAGAGCGTTGTCGTCGAGGCCACCCCAAACCCTTGAAGCATTGCCGAGGCCACCCCAAACCCTTGATGTGTTGCCGAGACCACCCCAAACCCTAGAGAAGCGTCGAGGCCACTAATATGATTCCTTATTGTGATAGCTAGTTCTACGTTTGCCACTAATATATCCATCTGTCATGTTTGAATAATAATTGCCATCTTGTAAATATTTGCAGAAACTATGGAGCACCCCCGAGACGAAGCAACAGAAGCGGTGTTGGGGGATATAATCGCAGCCGGAAGTGATGTCGTCATGTCGTTTCTCAACAAAACCGATGGTCTGGAAGGACAGGATGAAGAAGCAGGCTATGGTGATCGAACAATGGAGGAGGAAGGACATGATTATGATGGCTCCAGTGACCGAATGCCGGTGGAAGAAGGACACCTTGATGACGGCTTCGGTGAACGAATGCCGATGGAAGAAGGACACCGTGATGACGGCTCCGGTGACCGAACGGAGTCCGGCCAGGTATATATATTAATTAAGCATGTGCTGACTATAGCTAATTTATGCATTAATTGTTTTTGGTATGTACACATATTAATTAATAACTCTCGTCTTTCTTCTTTCTTCTAGCCCTCCAGATCGAACACAACTTCGGTAAAGAGACGAGTCCCGAAGAAAAAGTTGCGCTCGGATGAAAGGTTTGAGATCACAGCAATCGCGCGCGATGGCCAACCGATTGAACCCATCCGGACAAAGGAAGCATTTGCTGCTCAGTGCGGGGTTCTTGTTAGGGACAAGATCCCAATCACCATCCACCAATGGTACAAGCCGGCTAAAGATGACCCTAAGGTGTCTTATGTTAACGATATGCAGAAAGATGATCTCTGGACCGCGCTGAAGGCAAATTTCACCCTACCGCCACAGGAGGATCCGGAGAAGCCAGTTAAAGAGCAATTGATCAAGTCTCATGCTCTTAAGAAGATGGCAGAACTATTCAGGAGGTGGAAAAATGAGCTGAAAACAACGTTTATCGACGAAGAAGAGACACCAGAATTCACCGGCCGGTATGAGAAGATCAGAGATCAGTGGGACGAATTTGTGGCCCACAAGACATCGGACAAGAGTAAGAAGATGTCAGCGACAAACAAGAAAAATACTGCGAAGAAGAAGCTTCACCATCGCACGGGGTCAGGTGGCTACCTCAAAGCCCGGCCGTTGTGGGCCAAGGCTGAGAATGACCTGCAAGATAAAGGGGTCGAACCAGAGACATTGAACTGGCCAGACCGTTGCCGAACTTGGTTCTTCGAATACCCGTATCAGGGAACCTTGGACCCTGTATCAGGGAAGTGCCGTTGGACGAACGAGCAACTGCGAATACCTGTCACGAAGCTTCGGCAGTATATCGATGCAGCGCAGCAAGGGACGTTCGTTCCAAACAGAGAGAACGACGAGCTCACAATGGCCCTCGGGAATCCTGAGCACCCTGGACGGACACGAGGCACGCCAGGTGTAACACTCCGAGAATCATGCTACAGTAATCTCATGCCTGATGATGCCTTGTCATCATAATGAAGTTGATAATCCTCACTTGTTTCAAACACAGGTCAAATTCAGATTCCAAAAAACAAGTCAAATTCTTGTTTCTCCAAATTGTCGAGCAAAAATGTTCGATGGGTTGAAAATATTCGCTAACTAATTTTAATGAATGGTTCAACATCATTTGAGGTAAATTAAAATAGTTCCAAATCAGCTTTTTCTTATACTTTTCCATTTGTGAAAAATTCAAATCAATTCAAACTCCTCCCAAACTTTTTGTGGTAGTGCCAAATATTGCAATGTATTTATGTGGCCAAGTTCCACATTTTTACAAAGACAAATTGGCAGCTCAAAATATTGCAAGCAGATTCTGCAAACAGAATAAAAATAAAACAAAAAGAGAAAGGCCAATACCCCCC
>NC_041388.1:706980691-706981227 GCF_002162155.2 Triticum dicoccoides | reverse complement strand
GATCCGATCTGGATGGGGGCGCCTCCAGCCCCGCCCGAGCCGGCGCCCCCATCGCTCGATGCCGTCGCCCGCCTCCCTCCTCCACGCTCCATGGAGCCCATCCTCGCAGCCATCGCCCGGCGCTGCCTCGCAGTCGTCCTCCTCGCCCCTCCACTTCCTCGTGCGACGCCCGCCTGAAGCCGCGGCCTCGCCTCGCCACCGACCCGACATCGTCGCTCGCATCCCCGTCTCCTCCTCGTACGGCTCCTTCGAGCCTCGCCGGTGTTCCCCTGCAACGGGGGTGAGCCGCCGTCCGTCCTCCTCTCCCCCTCGTTTCACCAACGTAGGCCGTCGTTCGCGCCGCCCGGTCTTCGTCCAGTGGCCGCGGTCACCGCGACCATGACCGCGTCGCCGCTCCCCTACCTGCGCTCCTCGCGGTCCCATGCCCCTGCTCGTGCTTGCCCGCGTCCTGTGCGCCCCGCCACGCCCGGAGCCCGTGTGCTCGCTGCTGCGCCCCTGCCCCCAAAGCCGTTGCTCCGCTTCTGTCCCGCGCCGGC
>NC_041388.1:706914292-706980156 GCF_002162155.2 Triticum dicoccoides | reverse complement strand
CCCCCACCCGCGCCTGGCCGCCGGAGCCCGGCCGGCGGAGCTCTCTGCTCTGACCCGTCGGGTGCCCCTGCCCGCGCCCGTTGAACGCCTGCTTCGGTGGCCTCCTGGGCCACTGGCAACCAGGGCCCACAACCCCCTGTTCTGTTAAAAAATGTGTTAATAAAAATAAAATAAATACTAAAATATTTAATTAATTAATTAGTGGTTCAGTTAATTAACTTAATTAATTTTCCCTAACTAACTAATTAGCTAATTAGTTAGTCAGATGACTCCATGACAGTGGGGCCCCACCCCTAGTTACCTTAATTTAACCCCCCCTTTAAAATATGTGGCACTGACAGATGGGCCCCATTGACCCTGTTGACTGGTCAACTTTGACCCAGTCAACGCTGTCTGGGCACTGAACGGCCCCACACGTCAGGGTTGAGTGCTGACGTCATAATGACATCATGCTGATGCAATAACCCCATTTTAGATTTAATAATAATTCTAGAATAGTGTTTAAAACTTTGAAAAATCATAGAAAATAATCCGTAGCTCGGATGAAAAAGTTTTCTACATAAAAGTTGCTCAGAACGATGAGACGAATCTGAACACGTGGTCTGTTTACCTGTCAGATGCCTCTAACTATCAGGGCACTCAGCCTCCTTCTTCGGCATGTGGTGGCACTCTGCCTCCTTCTTCACCTACGCCGGCGCGCCCGAACGGCCAACAGCCTCCTCCTGGTCCGCCTCACCAGCAAGGGCGGAAGAGACCCGCCGCCGCTCCGGCTGCTCCGGCACGTCGTAGTCCTTCTACTCTGCCTCGTAAGCAACAAAAGAAGACAGCCGCAGCCGTTCCGTCTGCTCGGCCGACGTCTAGCAGTACAGCCAGAGGCGGGAGACAATACAAATTCGGTCAATCTCTCAAGCCTCTAGAGAAGTTACCATATGAGAGGATCGTGGAGGAAACCACGAAGATCGTGCAAGCAGAAGTGAGGGACTTCTTTGAAGTGGTGAAAGCAAAGAAACATCCACCTCTGGAGGAGAAGATAGATCCGGTGAAAGCGAAGCGCACTCTGGCTGCCCTGAAGAAACCACCAAAGTCTCCGCCAAAAGGCAACTATGAGCGCATTATTAAAGGTCATTTATCGAAGCAGAGCGGTCGGGAAGTACTATCAATGATCAAAGGTTAAAAGAACGACGAGCTGGGAAAAAAATTGCCCAGCTCGGCGAACAAGCGAACCAATCGTGCCCCCCGCTCAAGGTGTCTAGCGATATCGTCGCTAATGATCCGAGGATGGTGCCCGGTTATACCAATCTTGGAGATTACCTGCCCGACAATGTAGATTATGATTTCTTGGAGGTGGACGAACACAGATACCATTACGGGAAGCCTCTCATCAAAGATGAAAGATCTCTAACAACGATGATGCGAAGATTTCATGATTGGTACGTGAAAATCTGCAGAGAGTCTGGGGGGTGAATATTTTGACGCTGAGAGTTAAAGACGAGCATGACCTCGTTGGATTTGATCTGTTTAATGTTCCATTGAAGAGTTCTTCCAGTTTTTTAATCAAAAGGCCCATTATAAATTAACGGTCACTTGCTACTGTCTGTAAGTACTACTTCTATCATTAAGTCTCTATATATAGGTCAGCTCTTTCATTGCATGTATATATAATTATCCTCACTATATTATACAGATTGAAGATCGCCGAATTGAAGAAAAGACAAATCGGTGATATTGGATTCATTAACACAAATCTCATAGATGCATATACGATTGAATTTAAGGCCAGAGAGACCAAGGCCAACTTGCTACGATCGTTCGTAATAAATGAAAACAAAGATATAATACTCTTTCCTTATAACTTCAAGTGAGTGTTACTATCTTGTGCATATTCGGTTTCCCTTATTAGTCTAGGTTATATTAATGTAATTGATGAGTTATGCATGCGTGTGCAGGTTCCACTATATTCTCCTAGAGATTAAGCTTGAGCAGGGACTAGTAACTGTCTTAGACTCGAGACGAAAAGATCCCCAGGAGTATGCGAACATGACTGAAATGCTCATTTGGATCACGGCACGCCCCTATATAGACGACGCGATTAACATGTTTCTGAAATCCCGAACCAGTCGACCGAAGAAAAAACACACCTCCTACGCAAATAAAAGACATACATAATGTACCGAGACTACACCCCAGAACACCCCCACCACAACACCTCATCTGGTGTTGATCTAATTTAAATACATGAAAATCTTTGAAATTCATAAGCATTTTCAAAATTCATGTTTAAAAAAGGACAATCTTCAAATCCATGAATTATTTTTTGAAATTTTGGATCTTTTTTTCAAATTAGGGAATGCTTGTTTTAAAACTCCTGAACATTTTTAAATTGATTAACCTTTTTTATGAATTTGCAAACATTTTAAAAAATTTAGAAAGTGCTTAGAAACCGTCAAAAATTAAAAAAAACAGCCGAAAAATACATTAGTCCTATAGTTTTTTCCCGTTTAGAATTTTTTTACTATTCTTTTAGGAAAAACAGCCAAGCTTAACTTATCAATGTTTAACAAAATTGCGATACTGAAATCATTTGTTGTTGGCTAGTCCTGTAGGTGTAAGGCACAGCTATGTCCCGCTAGTAGCAAGACGTAGGGTACACTCACGTTAGCTACCTCCGTAAATGGACCGGCCCAGCGCATGGGAGGCCACAGGCCACTGCCTTGTTTTTTTTAACATTTTTAGTTATTTTTATTTTATGTTTGTACTTTCAAATATTCTATATATTAAAATTATATTATATATCCAAAATAGTAAATCAAGGATTCGAAAAATGCTAAATGTGTATAGAGTAGATGTTTCTCATGTATACAAAAAATATATACAATGTGTCTGAAAAAAGTTGATCATCTATTTTAAAAATATTAATCAAGCATTTGAAAAAATGTTCAACAAGTATTTGAAAATTTTAGTCAAGCATTAGAAAACATTAATGTGTATAGAAAATATGTTTGTCATGTATACAAAAAAAACAAAAGAATACAATGTATATCAAAATTATATTTAATCATGTTAAACCAATATTTAACGTGTATACACTAATGTTCCTGGTGTATATGGAAACATACAACGTACATTAAAAAAGTAGACATGAAACAAATATTTAAAAAAGTTGATTATCTACTTATTTAAAAAAGGTTAATCATGTTTATAAGAAGATGCTCCTGATGTATATATAAAAAATGTACATTATGTGTGAAAATGTTTATTGCTGTTAATAAAATATTCACCGTGTATTGAAAAATGTTGACCATGTATTCAAAAAGTGCTAATCTTGTATTTGAAAAAAAATATGTATTAGATATATACCAAAAGTGTACAATGTATATGAAAAAATTAGATATAAAAATATTAGTTTTCAAAAAATGTTAATCATATATTTTCAAAATATTAAACGTGTATATAAAATATGTTTCCGATGTATATGAAAACTGTTGAATGTGTATTGGAAATATTGTCATGTGTGAAGAAAAAGAAAACCGATGAAAATCAACAAAGAAGCAAAGAAAACGGAAGAAGCCCAATAAAAACCATCCCGCTCATGTCCGCAGTGACCCCCCATCTAGTCGTTGCTGGAGACGAGGAGCCTCTGCAACATCTCCTTCAGCTATTGGTTCTCACTACCAAACATTAACGTGCGTTGCAATGACACAAAAAAATGTCATGACTCTATTCCAATAAGCATGTGTTAAGACTCCTAACAAATCCACGTACTCTAATTCGACACAACGCCTGACCGTATCACCGTTTATCATTCTTCCCACCCTCGCGAACGGTGACCATGATGCCCACCTGACCACCGCATGTCAGTAATCATTGTGCCCACACAAGGAAATGTTCAAAACTTCAAGAACTAATCTCGGCGAGCTAGGCATGTAGGTTGCCCTTCTCGAGGTATTCCTTGTACCTGGTCCATACATCTCCCCTCATACTTCTACTCTCTTTTGCACGATCAAGCAATGATTGCCATGAATAAAGGTTGTGCCGATCAAGGAGGTGAGTCGCGACACATCACCGGAGGTGAAAAAGGCTCGTCGATGACGAAGTGACAGAGAAGGATGTAGAGGCCGGACGTCACACGTGGAGATATGCTGCTACCCTTTGTAGGAGAGGATGAGTAATGCCACATGGACAGCGGCATAGTGAGTGCCAACCATTGTTTATGTGTGTATAATGCATGGCAATGTATGCAGCGGCGGAGCTAGCGAATTTCCGAAGCCTGGTCACAGTTTAAACTAAAGCACTTCAATTTTTTTATTTACCAAGAAACATATTTGAATAAATATCATGTATTACCTCTGTCTAAAACTAGTTTTTTTAGATTTGTCTGGATACGGACGTACCTAACCCAAAAAGGTGCCCGGGCTCGGTTTTCACGGGTTTCAATGGGTTTCCTTTTCTTTCTTCGTTTTTATCTGTTTCATTCTTGCTTTCACTTTTTTTTTGCTTTTCTTTGTTTTTTCATTTTTCTTTGTTTCACTATTTTTCCTCATTTCTTTCACAGTTTTCACATATTTTCTTTATTTTCTTTTTTCTTGATTTTCACTGCTTTTTTATTTTTTATTACTTTATTCATTTTCTTTGGTTTTCCTTGTTTTTCTTTGTTTCTTTATCGGCTTTCTCTGTTCTCATTCTTGTGCAATTGTTTTCTTCAGTTTTTATTTTCCTTATGAAATTATTGTTGATATAAGGAAAATAAAAACTGAAGATTCAAATTTTCTGAATACATTGTTGATATTACATTGTGTTGATAAAATTATTTGTGTTGATACAAGATTCAAATTTTCTGAATACATGTCTAATATTTTTTCCATACATATTTCATATTTTTTAAATGTTTGATTAACAATTTTCAAATACAAGATTAACATTTTTTTAATACATGGTCCACATTTTATATATGCACATTTAGCATTTTGCAAATGCTTGATTACCATGTTTCAAGTACTTGTTTAACATTTTCTAAAATTCTTGATTTTAAATGTGTGATAAACTTTTTTTTACACAAATTATATATTTTAATATAAATATTTCGTATACATGAGGAACATTTTTCTATATACATGTAAGTATTTTTATCTAATGTGTTATGTAATATGTTTTTTGTAATATCCAATTTGTTTAGAATATCTAAAAGTATAAAAATTAAAACATAAAACAATAAACAGGAAGAACATTTTTTAGACAAAACGAAAAGAATGTAAAAGAGAATACAAAAGAATGTAAACCCGAACATAATGCATGTTCAGATTCAGTCTTTTTTTTTCCTTTTTCCTTTTTTGGTTTTCTTCGTTTCTTTTCAAGACTTTTCTTATTTTTCAGAAATGGGCAGATAATTTAAACCAATGTTTGGCTTTGGAAAACAATTGTTCATCTTTTTCCTTTACATACATACATACATACATACATACATACATGCATACATACATACATACATGCATACATACATACATAGACGTAACCTGGAACTCGAGACATGAATCATGGTCATTCTTCAGTGGACGTTGTTGGCCGTCGTGTCCCTGACTGCCCTGTGCTGCACCCTCACCTTGGGCCTCCTCCTCTTGTGCACCGCGAGCTTCCTCTCCAGCGACTTCACCTTGTCGCTCAGCTCCGCGATGATCCCCATCTGGTCGTTGCCGGACACGAGGAGCTTCTGCAGCATCTCCTTCAGCTTCTGGTCCTCGTCGCTCAGTCCCTCCTTGTTCTTGTCGTCGTCGTCGCCCTTCGGACAGTTATCGTGCGTCGCAGGGGCCGTAGCTTCTGCTGATTCTTCCTCTGGAGGTGCTCCTTCAGAACCGTCTTCCGGCTTGCCCGCTTCTGGCACAGGTACTGCAGAATTTGCCCCTGTTGCACATGATACAGTCTCTGCAGGCATGGTGTCATTGCCCTCTGTTGCTTCAGAAGCACCCAGTTTACCTCCATCGTCATGTTCCTCCGTTTGAAGGTCACCTTGGCTCTTCAAGGGCAACTTGGAGTCAGGATTATCACCGGCTAGTCCGTCCCCTGTACCTCCAGGCAGGGCAGGTTCAGGGCTAGTGTTACTCACCGATCCTGAATCGTTCAGTGTATCTTCCATGGTCTTGCCTCTCGTTTCCAGTGGTACGGCTTCGGGCTCCTCACCAATTGCATCATTCAGAGTATTTTCCATGGCGGTGCCTTCGGTTTCCACTGGTACGGCTTCAGGCACCTCTCCAAGTGCATCATTCAGAGAATTTTCCATGGGCTTGCCTTCGACTTCTAGTGGCACAGCTTCAGTCTCCTCTGCAATGGCAGAGCCACCTGCTGGGTCCTCCACAGGAAGTTCATTTTGCTGATCCACAAGTGTTGAATCAACCTTACCAGAAACCCCTTGATCTGATTCTTCAGTGCCGCAGTTTTGATCAGCAAATCCTTCACTGCATTGTTTCAACGCCGAGCCATCCAGGTAGTGCCTTGATAATCCTTCACTCTTCGCTGCGGCTTCCTCCTCCTCACATTAACAATGTTAACATCCAATCCCTGAACTAAGAGATTATCTTATTAACCAATGAGCAAATACTATACGCCAACCAACAACATAAACAGAAATACAACTTACTTCTTCAGTACATCCTTCCCTCAAAATGCCTGGCTCTTCCATTTGTTCATAAAATTGCAACTTTTTGTTCATCAAATTCAAAATTTATTCATCCATTTTTTTTTTCAAAAAATGTTCTTGAATACAAATTTTGTTCATCAAGGTAAAAAAATGTTCATCGAATTGAAATTTAGTTCATCAAATACAAAAAAATGTTCAACATTATTAGAAAATACTCATTAAATATTGTTAATCAAAATAAATAAATGATCATTTAAGTTCAGGAAAGGTTTAGTCGTTTGAAATCGCAAACATTTTTTGAATGAAAAACTGTTTTTGAATTTGGTGAACATTTTTTGAATCAAGAAATATTTTCGAATTCAGTGAACATTTTTCTAAATCTGTTCAATATTTTCTGAAAATCAGAACCTTTTTCTAAAACTAAAAAAAACAGGGGCACCTCGCGCCCCACATGGGCCGGCCTAGAGAGGTGCACAGGGGGGGTGTATTTGGTGCGCCGGGAAAATTGGTGCTACTGGTGCATCAGACCTGTTGCACATTCAAAAATGTTCGAAAAGATCCAAAAAAACTTAATGCATTGACATATGTTGTCACAAAAATTCAAATTTGACATCAATGTGCCAACAGGACAAAACTAAAGCCGAGCTTGTATTACGTAGTAGTATTTAGTGTCAAATTTGTTGTTTTTGTATCTTGACCAATGTTTCAAATTTTGATTTGAATTTTTGTAGAACATACATTGATGGTTTATCGATGCACTATTTTTTTTTGCGAATTTTTTTGAACATTTTTTAATGTGCAACGGGAACCTGTGCACTGGTAGCACCAATTTCCCGCTGCACCAGAACCTTCTAAAAGAACATTGATGTTATGTCAATAGGATTCGGCAGGCCAAATATGCTTCCACAGAAACTGGCTGGCCCTGTTTGGATACTCTAAATCAGTTAGAGGTTAGAGTTAGATTCTAACCTTAAACTAACCCTGAACTAACTCTAACCAAAGAGGTGTTTGGATGGCAGAGTTAGATGAAGCGCGGATATGACAAGACGCCTTCACGAATGGCGCGCGAGTGAGGAAGGGAGAGGACGAGAAGCTTTGAGGAAGTGGGGAGAGATCTGCTACGGCGAGAGCAAGAGATAAAGTGTTTTTTTAATGGTTCCAAGAAGAACTAACCCAAATAAGCACCTCTTGAGTGGGTCAGAATTTTTGAATGGGTTAGATGCATCTAACCCAAACTAACCCTTCTGTTTGGATATTTTTGAGTTAGTTAAGTCCAATCTAACCCAAACTAACTCTAACCTATGAATCCAAAAAGGACCGCAAACTGAAAACTATAGCAGAGGAGGAAAGACCCACTAAAAAACAGAGGGAAGAAATACAGCAGAGTATCCAAGACACACAGATACGAAGCATCCTCTTAAACTGTACGATGTTCCTCACGACCATGTGAACCGCTGAACGTACACTGCAGCATAGTACTAGCATATACTAAAATACTAGGCCCGTAAGGGTTCGATTTTTCTAGTTTTTTCGGATTTTTTTTTACCCCTATTGACTGAGCGACACGTGTGCACAGTGGTTTTCCTGAAGTGGTTGATCACTTGGGTTGTGTCTGTTTCTTCTAGAGATGCATGGGCTTCTCTTGTCTCATGTGTCCCATGTGAAAAGATGGTTTGACAGCATGGGCTGATTTTGTCTCATGTGAGAAAAATATATTAGCTGCATGGGCTGTTGTATGGGCTGGTGTGCGTGTGTTGCTGCATGGCTCATGCATGCATGCATGTGTCCACGTTTGCATGCTTGTAGTTCCACGTTTGCATACATTTGTGTTCTAGGTCCTTCTTTGCTTGCCTATAAGTAGCTCCTTTTTGTGTTCTTCTCTTCTGTGTACTTCTTGTTTGCTTGGTCTCTCTTATGGTTTGTGTTGTTACACATGGTTCTCAGCGCGTTCCTTCGATGTCCTTGGGCTCTTCTTCTTTCGTTGGTGCTTCTGATGGGAGGTTGGCTGGTAAGGGTGGTTCTAATCTTGGTGAGTATTGTTCTTTCATTTGTAGGGTTTGGTTTGCTGATTTTTTGTAGTGTTTTTTATTGTGTTTATGATGTTGTGTGTTTTTTGGTTCGAGGGCTGATGAGTCGTGGTGGCGACGCCAGGAACGACAGCCGTGGGAAACGTCCTGTATATTCATCGTTTGGTGGGTATTTAGCATGCTTCTTTTTGTTCTTGTTATTTGCCTGGATTCTTTTTTATATACCCCCAGGCTCTAGAATAGTAGATCCTGTTGTTGCTATTTATCTCTAAATCTGGTTTCAGGGTCTTTGTGTTGTTTTGTGATTTCTTGTTTTTATTTGTTTATTGTGGTTATTTGCAGGTCCTCCGATTTCTCCATCGTATTTGGATCCAGACAAAGCTTACTCTTGCCGGCAGGAAGGTTCCTGTTTACTTCATGATGGTGGACGTCCTATGTACTTCCTCCGTCCGAAAATACTGGTCATAAAAAAAGGATGTATCTAGAACTAAAATACGTCTAGATACATCTCCTTTTATCCATTTTGATGACAAGTATTTTCGGACGGAGGGAGTATTGTTTATTTCACTTTCTGTTTGGTTTGTCATTTATTCCTTTTTTGTTCTTTTACACTTACGTCAGTGGCATGTCTCTTGATTTGCCTCCCATTTTATGATATCCTTGACAAGAAGCTAAATGAAGAGGGCCTAAAGCTAAGGTTTATTTTGGTTTCACTTTAGAATCAAAATAATATTAGTTTTGTAGTCTCCCAAATACTTTCTCCATGAGAATCAGTGATCTTGATTTACATTATTGTTGCAAAGGACTAATTCTATGGGAGAGATAAACAATAAAGATAGGCATCCTGTAGTGCTTCTGCCAAAATGCCATGAAGGTTTTACTTCATCTTTTGGGAGCATAATGAAACAAAAGGTATAACCAGTTGCACTAGCAAGTAGTAATCTGAAAAGATATCTAGATGCTCTCATGGCAAGTCAACGTACGCTACCCTGTTATCCTTTTTCAATAATAAAAAATGCATGTAGACATATTTTGGAGAGCCCATGTTTGATCAGGTTTGCTTCTTGTGTTTTTGACTGGTTTACTTGTTTGCATAGGGAGGGACAAGGAATTAAGAGAAAGAGAAGGCTCAGCACCTCTATTTGCATGTCAAATCTGAAGTGGGGAGCTGCATCAAGTATGTGGAGAAGAAAGAGGAGCATACCTACAGTAGTACAATGCCCAGTCTTCTATATTAGGCAGCAAATGGTTCTGGTGCAGAAATACCCACATTTGAACCCTGAGGCTGAGATGATCACTTTGTCATTAGTTAGGATCCAAACCAATTGTTTATATTGTTCATGTTTATCTTTTATATACACAGTTACTTTCTACTGATTTTACTTCAAATTAATTGCAGTTTATTCAAATTAGATGGGCCAATAAATATTAAAAACTAAGTTCAGAACTCTCATTCCAAATGGTGAGTGAGTGAAGGACCAGAAGCTTTCCCAGTCACTAAAAGTTCTTAAGGCCAACAAAAGAAACTAAATACACAGTGGTTGTGCGTCACTAGATGGATAGATAGCTGTGTTTTTTTTGCATAATGTTGACAAATAGAATCTGTGTTGGCTGGAATATGTAGCGTAATGTGAAAGCTAACAGCGGATGCGATTCCATCAACTCAAATAAATTTTCCAATAAGCATCATGTCTATCAACTCAAATAAATTTTCCATTAAGCATCATGTCATCTCTGTAGCAATCTGAATTTGTCTTCTTGTGCTTATTTGATTGTAAATACAGTAAATTTGCCATGCTATTTGAAGAAATAAGACTGCCATGGGATGTTAAACAAATTTGACATGGTCTACATGCTAGGGTCATGGCAAGGTCACTACCTAATATGTCATGTTTGAGTAAGCGACTTTTATGAATTTTGCCATGATAACGTGTCAAACATGTGTCATGTGACTTTACAAAAATGTCATGTACGCAAATGAAAATTTCTCTAAAAAATGTCATGTTTGAGCAGACAAAAAATTCTGAATTTTTCCATATGATTTTCCAAAAAAATACCACGTTATTTAGAATATTTCTCTTAATTATTAAATGGCCTACTAATCATGTCTATCAAAATTTGCCATGCACCGGTCAAGCTCCAGATCGGGCATGTATAAATGGAAACACACAAAGTTTACCTGGATTCGCAACGAGGGATGAGTAGACACTGGAGCACATACATAACAAAAGGATTGCTACAAAAAAATTTACAATCTGCAGGACGCTGGATGGCAGTTGAAAATGAAAGGAAACACATTAAGACGTGACGAGGAGGCAAACCTTGTAGTGTAGGAGCATCCGATGTTCCAAGGCCCTTGTGCTTGGGGTGCATCTCAGCTGTAGGTCCAACTGCCCTCCGCGGGCTGCCACATGAGGACATGGTGCTGTTCCCAGTGAGGAGCACCAGGAGCTCCCGCCACGGCGCCAGCTGACCGACCGGCTGTGCTCGCTCCGGGTGAACTTCCCGAGCACACAGGACAAGTCAAATTCGAGCGAGCTTACACACTTCGTGGTTCTTGTACAGAATAATCAACGAGCACGACGGGGACATCCCTAGAAGCCAACTGACAA
The DNA here is from genome assembly GCF_002162155.2 of Triticum dicoccoides. NCBI lineage: Eukaryota > Viridiplantae > Streptophyta > Magnoliopsida > Poales > Poaceae > Triticum > Triticum dicoccoides. Next base: position 706,968,889 of record NC_041388.1, on the reverse strand, counting down.
GCCAAATTCAGCTGTTTTTACAGGAAACAGGCAACAACGACGGAGATGTTCCAAGGGACTCACCAATGTCCATGAGGTATGGACTGCGTCGAGTGGCTACGGCGGCGAGGAGAACCTCCTTCCGCAGACGCGCGCTGTCGGCCGCTAATGCCGAGCGGCTTACACGTGCCTAGCCCTGCCGCTGCGCTTCGAATCGAGACCAACTATGGCTACCACTGGTCCTCCGCGGCCGCCGTTGTAGGAGCAGGGGAAGTGGAGCAGTTCGGGCTCAGGGCGGGATGCGCGGGGCCGTCGGCCGCCGGGAGCAGCTGCCCCGTGCCGCGAGACCCGCCATGGCCGCCACGAGCAGATCGGTGCTTCTGTCGCATCTCCTTTGCCTCTGTGTTACCAGAATGGATAAGAGTGGGTTGGTAGACATGCTTGACTTAACAACATGTTCTTTGTTTCAGTTCTATAAAAAAACAAAAGCTTAGAACTTTCTGCTCTATTAGCTACCAATACTATGTACCGTAGGCTTCCTTTGCATGTATTACCTCCGTCCTGGTTTATTGGTCCCCATTGTATTCGGTGCCAAATTTTGACCAAAAAATTGACTAACAAAATGTTAATGCATGTCAACAAAAATTATATCGTTGGATCCGTATTTAACCATAGTTTTTAATTATTTTCAATTATATAATTTCTTTTGACATGCATGAATATTTTGTTAGTTAAATTTATAGTCAAAATTTAGCACGAAATATAATGGGGACCAATAAACCAGGACGGAGGTAGTATAAGCTAAATGTGTTCATTTTTAGTATGAATAACTATGTAACACCTCAATTCCTACAATGGACTACTAAACCTTGGAAAAAAAGACCTCATCACTCTCTTTTTATGAACCTTTGCCATAAATAAAGTCTTGGGACAACTTACCAAATATTACAAAACTAACTAAATAGCTTATCGCTCTATGTGGCGCGGCGTGCCGCCGCGCACTACCCGCTAGTACAAAGTACTACAGACAGTAGTGATGGAACTTCCATCATGGAAGCATTACAAATTTACAGACATAGCCTGAAGCTTCAGAGATCAACCATGGCCGTTCTTCAGAGGACGTCATTGGCCGTCGCGTTCCTCGCTGGCCTGTGCTGCACCCTCACCTTCGGCCTCCTCTTGCGTGCGAGCTTCCTCTCCAGTGACTTGACCTTGTCGCTCAGCTCCGCGATGACTCCCATCTGGTCGTTGCCGGACGCGAGCACCTTCTGCAGCATCTCCTTCAGCTTCTGGTTCTCGTCGTCCAGGCCCTTGTTCTTGGCGTCGTCGCCGCCCTTGGGACCATTATCGTGCGCTGCCGCTTCTTCTTCCTCTGGAGATGCTCCTTGAGCACCTTCTTCCGGCATTTCTGCTTCTGGTGCAGCTACAGGCACAGCAGAATTTACTCCTGCTGCACAGGCTAGAGTTTCTGCCGGCTTGGTGGCAATGACATTGCCTTGGGTTGTCTCAGAAGCGTCATCACCATCCTGCTCCTTCTGCAGGTCACCTTGGCTCCCCGATGACACCTCCGAGTCAGCACTATCACCGTGCAGCGCGCCACCGTCGTGCTCACACGGAGGTGGTCCGTTGGTTGCGCTTTCAGGCAGGGCAGGCTCAGGTTCAGGTTCAGCACTGCCGTTACTCGGCAGCGATCCTGCATCCTTCAGAGTACTTTCCATGGTCTTGCCTCTGTTTTCCACTGGTACGGCTTCAGGCTCCTCTCCAATTGCATCATCCAGAGTGTTTTCCATGGTCCCAACTCTGCTTTCCAATGCTGCATCTTCAGCCTCCTCTCCAATGGCATCATTCAGAGTATTTTCCATGGTCCTGACTCTGCTTTCCAGTGGTGCAGCTTCAGGCCCCTCTCCAATTCCATCATTCAGAAAAGTTTCCATGGGCTTGCCTTGGACTTCAAATGGTACAGATTCAGTCTTCTCTAAAATGGCAGAGCCGCATTCATTCTGCTGCTCCATGAGTGCTGAATCGTCCATATGAGAAACCTCGCATTGTTTTGTTGCTTCTTCCGATCCTACTAAGACAACATTTTCTTGCGTGGTGTTCTCTGCATTTGCACCCGTATCATAGTCCAGATTCCCAGTGTCGGCAAAAGTAGTTCCATCTAGCTCTTTGCCTGAATCAACCTTGGCGTCTTCTACTTCTTTCTCCATGTCGGCATTGATGACCTCTGCTTGTTGATCTCCTGCATTCACTATTATCGACTCATCTGCAAGAGGTGGATCATTTCCATGTGGATCTGCAACTTCTGAATCCTCCAGATGAAGGGATGGTGCACTTGGTACGTTGCACTGATCTTCAGCAGGAGCAGCATCATGTTTCGGCCGCGAGCTACCAATGGAAGCAGATTCCTGCACCTGACCTCCTCCTTCAACCAAACCGTCCTGCTTTTCATCATACACAATGTTTGAGATTCTCATTACAAACTCTATGTTGCTAATATTGTTTTTTAAACACATCTAGAAAATAATAATAAAAATAAAAACTCACCTTCTTGACGGCCACTTTGCTGTCCGTACATGCTGCAGTCATTGCAGTTGTACCATCCTCAGTTGTAGTAGGAGAAAAACCTTGATCTGATTTTTCAGTGTGGCAGTTTTGCTCAGCAAGCGTATAATGCAATGGCTCGATGTGGTGCGTCGATGATTCTTCACCCTTCTCTGCCGCTTTCTCCTGCTGACATGAACACTATTAACATCCACTTCATGGACAACAAAGTATCTTGAAACCAATGAACAAATACTGTACGCCGACCAAAAACATAAACAGGAACACAACTTACTTCTTCAGTACATTCTTCCCTCAAAATGCCTGGCTCTTCAATTTGGTGCTTCTTCTCAGTGATAACTCCTGATAAAGCTGCATCAGGCATCACATCCATCGCTCGTACTCCTTGACATTCAGTAGGTGCTGCAGCTTTCCCCTATTGGATCACGGTGCACATCAGATATGCTACTTCAAAGCACAAGTGTTTGCTATACTAGGATACATAACAATCGGAAACACAAATCAACTCACTTTGTCTTGTGCTTCTTCATTTGCAGTACTTAATTCTTCCATTTGATGTTTCTGTTCAGTAGAATCTCCATCTTCATTAAACTTCAAGGCAACTTCAGATGAAACGTCATCATGCATAGGCTCGTTGGAGTTAACTGAGGAAGGCAATTGTTCTTCCTGAACTCCAATGAGACTTTCTTCCTCACTCTTAGGGTGATTAGGTTCAGCAGACATTTTCTTGCACAAAGAATCGAGCTTCTCCTGCAAACAAACTAGCTGTCGAGCAACAGACTTCCTAGACTCCCTCACAACTGGATGCAAGCCCTGTACAAGTATATAAAGTGTTAAAACCAACATAGTTCCAAGGATCAAGTAGATAGCATGGGTTTATTTGCATATAATAAAGTGAATCAAATAAAGCTGAAAGATGCAATACCTGAATGGTGTCAAGGTTCAGGAGTAAATTCATGATGGTCTCATTAATAGCGACGTGCTCTTTTTCTGTTGGCTGCTTTGAAGAAGCTTCAAGGGCTTGCAGCTGCTTCTCCACATCTTGCATCTGCATATGGACATTCTTGATCTTCCGTAGTTTCTCCAAGGGTTGCCATCTTCGTACATGGTACCCTCTGTATGCAGACTGAATACGAACAGCGGCATCTGGTTCTGATAACTTGATTTCAAGGGCTAAATTTGGAGCTTCGCCTCGGATCTTATACTCATCCTCCTTTCTGTTTTTGTCACACTCCTGCAAGCTCTTTGCACTGACTTTTTCTTGCGCTTCAGCACTGACGGTAGGTTGCACCTTCTGATCAGTCACACTTGTGGAAACTTGTTCCTCTTGGGCATGCTTCACAGAAGCATCTAGCACTGTTACATTCCTAGGCCCTGTATTTGTGGCAATCTCATCAGATGATTTCTCTTTAATCGGCATCTTACCCTCTTTCTGATGTTCTGATAGCTTTGTCTCCTGGTTCTTGCCTTGGGCCTCTTTTTCAGATACCTTCCTCGTTGCTGGGCTGGATGACCTTGAAGATGTGTTTCCTGATTTCTTCTTTGGCAATGGATCCACTCGCAAGCATACGGGGGGTAATTTTGAAGGTTTAGCCTTGGATGATTCAGCATTGTTGCTTTTCTTATTTTCTCCCTCCTTCTGAACCATAATGGCCTTCTTTTCCTCTTTGTTTCCAGCCATGCAGGATTTCTTCTCATCACTCTCTTTCTGAGCCATAACTGGGATGGTCCTGCAGGTATGAACCTTCTTCTCAACATCCTGCTTCTCCGGCACAACTGAAATAGCACGTTCGTCCCCACTGTTTGATTTCTCCGGCACAACTGAAATAGCAGGTTTATTCCCACTGCTTGGTTTCTCCGGCACAACTGGGATGGTCTTACAATTTCCATCCGCTGTCGTGTCATGCCGATGCTCAGTGCATGCAGGCTGGTTCACCGCTGATGATCGTCCATTTTGTTCTCCAGAGCCATCCCTAGCAGCAGGCTTTTGATCATGATGATCATTACCAAACCAAGACAAGGGAATAATCTTGATCTTCGGCGAAGGCGGATCTTCTTGCGTGTTCTTTGGACTCTGCTCGGTCTCCTTCAGCTCTTTTTTAGCTTCTGGTTTGGTCTCAACGCCATATCCTGGTGGCATCCAAACCATTGGCCACTGATGTTGTTTCGCCTTCTGACTGTCATCAGCTGGCTTCACATCCTCTGTCCTCTCTCCACTCTGAGGAAACCACTTGCTGAAGAACTGAGGTGGAAACTCAAAGCTTGTTCCATTACTAGCCTTGTCCTTCTTGTCACCGGACGGTAGCCACATCACCGGGTACTGGTAGTTTGGGTTCCGAATTATTCTGGAATTGTCTGCATCCTTCTGCTTACTGTCATCCTTCACTTCAGGCACATGTTCTTCGATTTTCACGTTGCTCTTCTGCCCTCCATCTCCATGGCAAACATGGTTCGGACACCCGCAGCAATGGCTCTTGAACTTGTCATATAAACCATTGTATGTTGTCTGATCAAGAGGATAAGGTGGGAATGGGCCAAAGTATGATGATGAGTAGGGGTTCGGATGATGCGGTGGAAATGGACCATGGTAATATGGATAAGGTGGTGGAAGTTCTTGGGGAAATGGGGGTCTGAAACTGTAGTAACCAGGAGGGTATGTGTGGCTGCAGCAGCTGTGGGACTCTGGAAGGCCTGAGTGATTCATGCTACCACTGTATGGCCAAGGGCCATATGGTGGTCGACATGGCGAGCAGTCCGCTTCAGGCATCCCCTGGCGTCCGGCTTCCCAGGCAGGAGGGGGATAATATGGATAGGGAGCATGGTGCCTGTAGTATGAGGAGTATGGATCCATGTAGTGATTTGTTGGATACATGATTTACTAGCTCTTATATATATACTGGTAGGGCAAATGGCTGGACCTGTTTATCAGAGACTCTGCTCTTGTGATACCTGCAATACTGAAGAAAAATTGAGATAAGTGTCATGGTGTACATACAGGATCCATGTTAAATTTGCATGCCTGAAACCAAGCAATACAAATCAAAACCTCCATGACGAATTCATTCATTCAAAGTTCCTTCAGACGTACATACTGTAAAGAAAATAAACCTACATTTGACTGAATCGAAGTTCCACACGGAAATACTCTAGGTACCAGCACTCCATTCATTCATTCAATCATTCATTCAGAGATACTACTATATAAAATGGGGAGGAGGTGCAGAGAGAAGCAGGGGTTGGGTGCTTACAGTTACGGTAGAGCGCGTCGTGGGGATCCGACGAACCGCCACCGGGCCGGGAGAAATCAAGGGTGGGTGCGGGCGGCGGGCGATCTGATTCTTCTTTCTTCTTCCTCTGTTGGTTCCCTCTTGTGTCAGCGCGGAGGGGAAGCAGGTAGTAGATAGGTATTTATCCGTGTGCGCGGAGCCGAAGCCGGGAGAGCGTTCGGGAGATTTCTCGACCCGGATCATGCGCGGGTCGCATTTCTTCTGGGCGCTTCCACCAGCCTCTTTCCTTTTTTTTTTTTTGAGAAAGCTTTCCTTTCTTTTCTTGGCTACGCGTCCCCGACGAGGCCCGCTCCGCTCGACTCGACTGCCCGTGGGCCCACGCACCGCATCTTATTTATAATCTTATATAATAATAACTGAATAATTGCTCCTGCGTTGCGACATGTGAGTGATTATTTTTATATACTTTCTCCGTCTTAAAATAAGTGTCTCAACTTTAAAATTATGCAAAGCTTAATACACTTATTTTGAAATAGATGAAGTGCAATTTTAAAAAGTTTCTATAGGCAATCATTGTGATTTCGTACATACTTGTATTGTTATAAACATTTACTTCCTATTTGGTATATATGGTATAAGAACTTATTGACTTATCAAATAAATATTATTTTATTTTGATACGAGTTAATAAGATCGTGAAACAATTGAGTTGCTTTTAGAGAAAATCAGTGGGGAAACAATCAAAGATGGAACAAAAAATGGATATGGAACGTGAGGTCAGACGAAAAAAAGTTGAAACGGGAACCTTACATTTTTCTTCTTTTTTTAAACATAGTACAAATGCAGATGCCCATACATACGCACATACACTTTGTCGGAGATGGGGCTCCGCGGACCCGAAGAAAGGTTCGAACTCTGGGGTGCGCACGAAGAACTTAGCTACACCCCTGCCTACCGCTCACGATCTCACAGCCTCGACTTCCCGGGCTCGGGAAAGAAGGGAAGGAATGGAACACGAGGATTTACCCATGTTCGGACCACCTTGCGGTGTAAAATCCTACTCCTGCTTTGTGATGGATTGCCTCGCAAGGAGGTTGAGTATGAACTGGTACAAGGGATGGGCTGCTGAAAGGACATGTGGTGCCCCCATGTGTGGTTTTGGTAACTGATGACATTCTTTATGGACTAATGGTTGCATTGAGTTATATTTGAAGGATTTGTCCATAGGCATTTCTTGAAGTCCATGTGCTGGTTTCTAGGAGTTTATGTGTTGACCAAGGTGCTATTAAGGAATTATCCAAAGATTGGTCATGTCAGAGTTGAGCTTATTGCAAGCATGTCTTGAAGAAGAAGATTGTGTGATCATTCATGCTTATCTTCAAGGCATCATCCAAATGAATAGAGTTGGAAATGTTCAAGGTTGATCAAGACTAAGTCAAGACTGAATCAAGTTGATCAACTCATAAAGCGTAGAAGATGTACCGAGAGGGATCAAGTGATCCCATGGTATGGTAAGCATTGTCCATTATGCTTTGTGTACTAACGCATGATCTACGTGTGAGTTCTACGTGGGGTTAGGTTTGTTTCCATGGGTTTGCATCAAGAGGAAGATCTCATACAACCCATGGAGGATGACATCAAGTGGTGATCGTCATCAAGTTTGCGGTGTGCAAGTTCAAGTGGAGCATCACGAAGAGATCATCCTTGAAGCTTTTCGTCCATTGTGGTGTCAATGGACTTGTGAAGATGTGCCAAAGAGTTGCTCACCCATAATGGAGTATGGGGGAGCAATCAACTAGTCTTCATCGAGCGAACACAATCAAGAAAGATGGTCCAACTTGAGGGAGTCAAGATCGTCATCATCTAGCTCAAGTGGACTTCGTGCAAGGCAAAGGTTTGCCCTTGATAGATTTTCTATTTTACCGGTCTCATGGTGATAGTTTGGAGACCAGGTTATAGGATCGATAGCCATACTATCAAGGAGGGCTCTCAAGTGAGTAGCTTGATCATATCGTTCGTCGAGAGCTCAAACCATTGCATCCTTGCATCATCTTTCTTGATTCTTATTTGTATTTTCTCTTTTTGAGGTTTTAGAGCTTGTGGTTATATTCGTGGCAAGCTCTAGTACATTGAAAACGGGTTTCATACGCTTCTTATTGTTATTTCTATCAAGATTGCATTAGTCCTTGTTGCTAGCTTTCCAACAAACTTGGTTTCGTTGAATTCGGAGTCCGTTTGCAGAAGTTGTGTCAGTTTTGGTGTCCTTAAAAAGGCTGCAGCGGTACTACCGCTCATGGGAGCGGTACTAACGCTTGGAGGCCATGTATTTTTTACTACCGCTTTTGGGAGCGGTACTACCGCTTGGAGCGGTACTACTGCGACTACTTCCGTGGCTACTTTCGCTCTGGACCAAAAACTCGTCTTAAGTCCAGCGGTGATAGGCATATATGTATTTTTTTAGTACCGCTACCCTTAGCGGTAGTACCGCTACACCTAGCGGTAGTACCGTGAGACGAGCGGTAGTACCGCTCTGACAGTTCTACCGGCCTTTTGCCTCCTCGCTGTTGTTTTTCAAAGGGCTTCCACCACCCTAGCGGGCGGTAGTACCGCTCTATGCGGGCTGTGAGCATAACAGTTGGATTTTTTCCCACCTATAAAAAGGGATCTTCTTCTCGAATAAACCTTATCCTTTGAGCTCGTGTTCTTCCCCCATTGTTGACCTTCTTTGAGCTGCTATCTCTCAATTTCTCTATGGATTCTTGCTAGTTTGGGGGGGAGGAGATCTAGATCCACATTTCCACCAATAGCTTTCTCCTCTATGTGAGGGAACCCCTTGGATCTAGATCTTGGAGTTCTCCTTCTTGTTCTTCCTCTCACTTTCCTCCCTAGCTGTAACGCCCCGAGACCGATGCGCTAGGTGTCTTCCAGTTATTCGCCGTCATTGCCATGTCATCCGCTTACATGTTGCACTTAGCCATGTCGTCATTTGCATTTCATCTGCATGTTTTCCAAAACTTGCATCCAGTCATTTTCTTCATTGCCCAATTCGAAATCCGACACTCACACACGCACCCGTCGCATTTCCCAGATCTTGTTTCGTGAGCGGGAGAAAAATGTTCTCGTAATGGGCCGAGAGTTGACGAGCAGTCTTGGTATATCACCAGTAGACCGCCTGTCAAATTTCGTTCCATTTGGAGGTCGTTTGATGCCCCAACATTTAACCGCTTTAACCGCCGGACCCATCTCTTTGCAGCCCAGCACCCCTTCACGAGAGCCCACTAGCCCACCTAACTCCTTCCTTGCTCTTCGCCGTTGGATCACGATCGTGTGGGCGAAAACCGTAACCTCCATAGCCCTCTCCTAGCTCCCACTGTCTATATAAACACCTTCCCCCTCCAAAAATTCGGGTAAAAACCCTAGCCCCACTCCTCCTCGCGTCGCCGAACACGTCCGCTCGCCCCCGGACGCATCCACCACCACCAGCCACGTCGCCCGACCAATCAGAGGCCGCCACCTCAGCCGCCGCCGCCTCCATAACCAACCCAGTGCCGTCATGTCTTCGACCGCGCCCACTTCACCGTGCGGGCCCGTGGAGCCCGAGTCAGGCCTGACGAGCCCGAGCCGCCCGCCGCCGCAGCCTCGAGCGTGCCCACGCCTGGCTCCCCGCCTCCCGCAGCTCCTCCCGAGCGCCGCCGTCTCCGCCTCCAGCGTCATCCCACCGCCTCGACCCCGCGCGTCGCCTCGCCGGAGCTGCTCGCTGGAGCAGCAGCAAGCTCCTCTCGCCACCGCCGCCCATGGAGCTCGCCACCGGCCCTGTCCTGCCCTGCTGCGACCAGATCCGGTAGATCCTCCACCCCCGCGCCGATCCCCTCCATCCTCAGCCTCCCCCCATCACTCCACCGCTCGGCGCCGCCGAACCTCGCGCCACCACCGCCCTACCCTGCTCCAGATCGGATCGGGAGGAGACGACGACCAGCGTGCCCCCGTGCCTGGGCCTCGCCTAGCCACATGGCGACCCAGCTGCCGGGCCTCCTCTACTTCTTGGGACACGCAACCCGCTAGGTGAGCACAGGCCAACGCTATCCAATGCCCCGCGCGCATCTTTGTGTTTAGCGCTCACCTTGTTTTTTTCGCTGTTAGAAACGACCAAGTCCAGGCTTATATAAGAGTTTGTCCAAGCTTGTCCTTTGCTACAAAAAGGATTGGGCCATCTTGCTGCACCTTATTTACTTTTACTATTTTTTACCCGTTACCAATTACCTTATCACAAAACTGTCTGTTACCGATAATTTCAGTGCTTGCAGAAAATACCTTGCTGAAAACCGCTTATCATTTCCTTCTGCTCCTTGTTGGGCTCGACACTCTTATTTATCGAAAAGGCTACGATAGACCCCCTACACTTGTGGGTCATCAGCTGTCATGCTAAGGCAAACCTGAGAACACTTGCTTATGAGAACCAACTGGATTTCTTAGATATATCCAAGTGAGATGTACTGTTACTATGGCAGTGAATTTTATCTATGTGAGATTAGAATTTGAGTGCCATCATTCATCTTATGCTATCTTGTCCTCCGTGATAACTGTTGACTTGCAAGATACAATGTTGAATTACTATATGATGCATGTTTGTGATGTTAGTATGCGTGCTTTGACTAGTAATATTAGATCTTGCCTATTGAAGATGCATATTTCTTAACAAATTTTTGTCATACTGCATAATAGTCTTGATTATTTGTCATTATTGACATGCATGCTAATTAAACTATGCAGGATGGTGGTTGGGTGTCAACAGGGAATGGAAATTGATGGAGATCTCTACGTGTGCGTCATTTGTATACCATGCATGGTGGTAGAAGATTGATCAAGACGTCAACAACAAACTATTCGTGTCATGCACAAGTGCACCACAAAGAAGAGCACCGGTCCGTCTACTTCTTGCTACTTCGACCCAAGTGCTGGCTGACAGCATGGAAGGTATCTCTCTCCCTCTCCTCATGCTCTACCCTGGGTACAATCCTATTTGCTTACTACACCACCACATTAGCCATCAAATTTGTGATAAGAAAACTGAAACCCTCTTCCTTTCTTCCGAGAGGACAGGTCAGGTCCTTGCTTGCTAGAGTCGATCTATTTATCTGCATTGTGAAGTAACAACGGTTCTTTGGTCCATGTTAAGATGTCAAGAAAATATTTTTTTGTTGAAACAACCATCAGTCACTCTCAGATATTGTTGACTGCTTTCTGTTGCTAGTATATTTCAAGATTCTTTGCCATGTATTTCATTAGGATGTGAACAATCTACTACATGCTCACAAAGCTATTGACTTAATTTTTTGTTTCTTTGCTGTCAATGTTTGCCAAGCTATTTAAACGATGATGACAAACTGAAATCATGAATACTCATATAGAAACTTAACAACCATCTTGTTTAATTTGGTGATGTTCCTCCATGCTAATAGCTAATCTGCTGCATTGTTATTAAACTTTCATTGACATTTTTAGTTTCGCTGAAATCATGTTTTCTTTTCTATGCTTATGTCTGTGGACAAACACTACTAGCTCCAGAAGGATCGACATTACCATCAAGTACGCCATCGAGGTAATTCACCAATCCATCATCAACTATGCTTTGCTCTCCTTAGTTTTGCTCTTTGCTGTAAAGCACAAAGAAAATTGAAGTTATGTAGATTAATTGATCTGAAGAGGGTCAAAGAGCATGTGACAACATGTTTACTGCCTTATTATCTTCTACTTGATCTGACACTATTTATGTCCAAACCTGGGAGTATATTTTTTGCTTGTCGTCATCACCCATTTGTTGGGCTGTATAAGTGTATCTGTTGTCCGATTTGCTCCATCATATTTCCTGATGTACTTCTACATATATATGTTGGTTGTAATCTGCTTGAACGATCCAAGTACTTGATATTCCATTCTGTTCTTGTAGGTGAATGGAGCTTGTGTTGTTGGTAGAGCTCCGTTGATGACTTCTTCCTATGTTGAAGAGCATGTTTTGTGGTATCCAAGAGTAGCTAGCTTTTATACTGGCAGAGCGGTTTATTTGTAGATCCCAATATTTATGATTGTGTGGATCTGGGTGAAGTTTGAAGTTCCTGGGTATGCAAGATTCGATGGTTAAACTGGTTGATGTGATGTGAATGAGTGTATGGAAACTGGCTGTTGTGATGTGAATGAGTGTATGGGGTTTCACGTGTTCTGTTCTGTATAGCATATTGTAATAAACTTATTTTAGTTGTTATTTGAAGATTTTCATATGCTTTCTCTCTTCTGTCTGTTTGATATATATATATTATTAATAAGCTATGAAAAACCTGACAACTGGGACCCATCTGAAAACTGGAGCTGCCAAAAAAAGCTGGAAATAAAAAAGAAATGGACCGCAAAATGTTGTACGCTAGAAAATAAAAAGGCCAAATTGTAGGGGCAGGCCCATGTAGCTAACTGAAATTAACATAAAATACATATATTAAAAGGGCTTGCCTAAAAAATATTATATGGCCGAATTACTGGGCCAGGCCCATATAGCTAGCGAAAATTAACAGAAAATTATATATTAAAAAGGCTGAATTAATGGGCTCGGCCCATATAGACACCCAACTAGACCGGGCTGATTTTTATCCACGTCAGCTTGCCACGCTGGATCCTACTGTTGGGAACGCGGTAAATTCAAAAATTATCCTACGCACACGCAAGATCATGGTGATGCATAGCAACGAGAGGGGAGAGTATGTCTATGTACCCTCGTAGACCGAGAGCGGAAGCGTTTATCAACGCGGTTGATGTAGTCGTACACCTTCACGATCAGTCCCGATCAAGTACCGAACGTACGGCACCTCCACGTTCAGCACACGTTCAGCTCGATGACGTCTTCGCCTTCTTGATCCAACAAGAGGGGCGAAGTAGTAGATGAGTTCCGGCAGCATGACGGCGTGGTGACGGTGTTGGTGAAGAACAATCTCTGCAGGGCTTCACCTAAGCACTACGAAAACTATTACGGAGGATGAACTAGAGGGGACGGGGTTGCCGGCACACGGCTTGGTGTTTCTTGATGTGTCTTGGGTGCCAGCCCTACCCCTCTATTTATATGTTGAGCCTTGGGGTCGAAACTTGGAGTAAAAGCCTCCACAAAGTCGGTTTCACCCAAAAGGCTTCTCGGACTCCAGGGCCAGACACCAGGGTTCCCGGCGTCTGGACCCAGACGCTAGGGACCCTGGCGTCTGGCCCCTGGACTCCGCAAAACTTCCTTTTGCGCTTTCCAAAAACCTCGTGGCTTTCCCCTTTGGCCCAAATAAAGTGTTCTCGTGCCCAAACATTTCGGGAAACATCCGGAACCCCTTCCGGTGAATTCCGGAACCCTTCCGGAGACCAAACACTATTATCCCATATATCTATATCGTGAATGAAATAAGCGTGCGGACCCTACGGGTTCGACAACTATGTATACATGACCGAGACACTTCTCTGGTCAATAACCAATATCGGAACCTGGATGCCCATATTGGTTCCTACATATTCTACGAAGATCTTTATCGGTCAAACCACATAACAACATACGTTGTTCCCTTTGTCATCGGTATGTTACTTGCCCGAGATTCGATCGTCGGTATCTCAATACCTAGTTCAATCTCGTTACCGGCAAGTCTCTTGACTCATTCCATAATGTATCATCCCGCAACTAACTCATTAGTCACATTGCTTGCAAGGCTTATAGTGATGTGCATTACCGAGAGGGCCCAGAGATACCTCTCCGACAATCATAGTGACAAATCCTAATCTCGATCTATGCCAACTCAACAAGTACCATCGGAGACACCTGTAGAGCACCTTTATAATCACCCAGTTACGTTGTGATGTTTGGTAGCACACAAAGTGTTCCTCCGGTACTCGGGAGTTGCATAATCTCATAGTGATAGGAACATTTATAAGTCATGAAGAAAGCAATAGCAACAAACTAAATGATCAAATGCTAAGCTAACGGAATGGGTCAAGTCAATCACATCATTCTGTAATGATGTGATCCCATTAATCAAATGACAACTCATGTCTATGGCTAGGAAACTTAACCATCTTTGATTCAACGAGCTACTCAAGTAGAGGCATACTAGTGACACTCTATTTGTCTATGTATTCACACATGTACTAAGTTTCTGGTTAATACAATTCTAGCATGAATAATAAACATTCATCATGATATAAGGAAATATAAATAACAACTTTATTATTGCCTCTAGGGCATATTTCCTTCAGTCTCCCACTTGCACTAGAGTCAATAATCTAGTTCACATCTTCATGTGATTTAACATCAATAGTTCACATCTTTATGTGATTAGTTCACATCTCCATGTGACTAACACCCAAAGGGTTTACTAGAGTCGATAATCTAGTTCACATCGCTATGTGATTAACACCCAAAGAGTGATCATGTTTTGCTTATGAGAAAAGTTTAGTCAACGGGCCTGCCAAATTCAGATCCGTATGTATTTTGCAAATTTCTATGTCTACAATGCTCTGCACGAAGCTACCTTAGCTAATTGCTCCCACTTTCAATATGTATCCAGATCGAGACTTAGAGTCATCTAGATCGATGTAAAAAGCTTGCATCGACGTAACTCTTTACAGCAAACTCTTTTATCACCTCCATAACCGAGAAATATTTCCTTAGTCCTCTAAGGATAATTTTGACCGTTGTCCAGTGATCTACTCCTAGATCACTATTGTAATCCCTTGCCAGAAAGATGCTAAGGTATACAATAGGACTGGTAAACATCATAGCATACTTTATAGAACCTATGACTGAGGCATAGGGAATGACTTTTCATTCTCTTTCTATTTTCTGTTATGGTCAGGTTTTGAGTCTTTACTCAACTTCACACCTTGCAACACAGGCAAGAACTCCATCTTTGACTGTTCCATTTTGAACTACTTCAAAATCTTGTCAAGGTATGTACTCATTGAAAAAACTTATCAAGCATCTTGATCTATCTCTATAGATCTTGATGCTCAATGTGTAAGCAGCTTCATCGAGGTCTTTCTTTGAAAAACTCTTTTCAAACACTCCTTTATGCTTTCCAGAAAATTCTACATTATTTCTGATCAACAATATGTCATTCACATATACTTATCAGAAATGTTGTAGTGCTCCCACTCACTCTCATGTAAATACAGGATTCACTGCAAGTCTCTATAAAACTATATGCTTTGATCACTTTACCAAAGCATATATTCCAACTCCGAGATGCATGCACCAGTCCATAGATGGATCGCTGGAGCTTGCTCACTTTGTTAGCACCTTTAGGATTGACAAAACCTTCTAGTTGCATCATATACAACTCTTCTTTTAAGAAATCCATGAAGGAATACAGTTTTGACATCCATTTGCCAGATTTCATAAAATGCAGCACCTGCTAACATGATTCGGACAGACTTTTAAGCATCGATACGAGTGAGAAAATCTCATCGTAGTCAACACCTTGAACTTGTCGAAAACATTTTGTGACAATTCGAGCTTTGTAGATAGTAACACTACTATCAGCATCCGTCTTCCTCTTGAAGATCCATTTATTCTTAATGACTCACTGATCATCGGGCAAGTCAATCAAAGTCTATACTTTGTTCTCATACATGGATCCCATCTCAGATTTCATGGCCTCCAGCCATTTCACGGAATCTGGGCTCATCATTGCTTCCTCATAGTTCGTAGGTTCATCATGGTCAAGTAACATGACATCCATAACAGGATTACCGTACCACTCTGGTGTGGATCTCACTCTGGTTAACCTACCAGGTTTGGTAGTAACTTAATCTGAGGTTACATGATCATTATCATTAGCTTCCTCACTAATTGGTGTAGGAGTCACAGGAACAGATTTTTCTGTGATGAACTACTTTCCAATAAGGGAGCAGGTACAGTTACCTCATCAAGTTCTACTTTCCTCCCACTCACTTTTTTCGAGAGAAATTCCTTCTCTAGAAAGGATCCGTTTTCTTAATAACGAATGTCTTGCCTTTGGATCTGTGATAGAAGGTGTAACCAACTGTCTCCTTTGGGTATCCTATGAAGACACATTTCTCCGATTTGGGTTTGAGCTTATTAGGATGAAACTTTTTCACATAAGCCTCGCAACCCCAAACTTTAAGAAACGACAACTTTGGTTTCTTGCCAAACCACAGTTCATATGGCGTCGTCTCAACGGATTTAGATGGTGCCCTATTTAACGTGAATGCAGCTGTCTCTAATGCATAACCCCAAAACGATAGTGGTAAATCGATAAGAGACATCATAGATTGCACCTCTAATAAAGTACGGTTACGATGTTCAGACACACCATTACGCTGTGGTGTGATACGTCTCCAATGTATCTATAATTTTTGATTGTTCCATGCTATTATATTATCAACCTTGGATGTTTTATATGCATTTATATGCTATTTTATATGATTTTTGGGACTAACCTATTAACCTAGAGCCCAGTGCCAGTTTCTGTTTTTTCCTTGTTTTATAGTATCGCAGAAAAGGAAAATCAAACGGAGTCCAACTGACCTGAAACTTCACGAAACTTATTTTTGGAAGGAAAGCAACCCGGGAGACTTGGAGTCCACGTAAGGGAAGCAACGAGGAGGCCACAAGGTAGGGGGCGTGCCCACCCCCCTGGGCGCGCCCTCCACCCTCGTGGGCCCCTCGTGGCTCCCCTGACGTACTTCTTCCGCCTATATATCTCCATATACCCTAAAAACATCCGAGAGCACAATAGATCGGGAGTTTCGCCGCCAGAAGCCTCCGTAGCCACCGAAAACCAATCTAAACCCGTTCTGGCACCCTGCCGGAGGGGGCAATACCTCTCCGGTGGCCATCTTCATCATCCCGGTGCTCTCCATGACGAGGAGGGAGTAGTTCTCCCTCGGGGCTGAGGGTATGTACCAGTAGCTATGTGTTTGATCTCTCTCTCTCGTGTTCTTGAGGTGGTACGATCTTGATGTATCGCGAGCTTTGCTAGTATAGTTGGATCCTATGATGTTTTCTCCCCCTCTACTCTCTTGTAATGGATTGAGTTTCCCCTTTGAAGTTATCTTATCGGAATGAGTCTTTAAAGATTTGAGAACACTTGATGTATGTCTTGCCATGCGTATCTGTGGTGACAATGGGATATCACGTGATTCACTTGATGTATGTTTCGGTGATCAACTTGTGGGTTCCGCCCATGAACCTATGCATAGGGGTTGGCACACATTTTCTTCGTGATTCTCCGGTAGAA
The DNA here is from genome assembly GCF_002162155.2 of Triticum dicoccoides. Taxonomy (NCBI): domain Eukaryota; kingdom Viridiplantae; phylum Streptophyta; class Magnoliopsida; order Poales; family Poaceae; genus Triticum; species Triticum dicoccoides. The sequence continues at coordinate 706,951,848 of NC_041388.1, read as the reverse complement.
ACTTTGGGGCACTCTTTGAGGTTCTATGTGTTGGTTGAATAGATGAATCTGAGATTGTGTGATGCATATCGTATAATCATGCCCACGGATACTTGAGGTGACATTGGAGTATCTAGGTGACATTAGGGTTTTGATTGATTTGTGTCTTAAGGTGTTATTCTAGTACGAACTCCAGGGCTGTTTGTGACACCTATAGGAATAGCCCAACGGATTGATTGCAAAGAATAACTTTGAGGTGGTTTCATACCCTACCATAATCTCTTCGTTTGTTCTCCGCTATTAGTGACTTTGGAGTTACTCTTTGTTACATGTTGAGGGATAGTTATATGATCCAATTATGTTATTATTGTTGAGAGGACTTGCACTAGTGAAAGTATGAACCCTAGGCCTTGTTTCAATGCATTGCAATACCGTTTACGCTCACTTTTATCAATAGTTACCTTGCTGTTTTTATAATTTCAGATTACAAATACCTTTATCTACTATCCATATTGCACTTGTATCACCATCTCTTCGCCGGACTAGTGCACCTATACAATTTACCATTGTATTGGGTGTGTTGGGGACACAAGAGACTCTTTGTTATTTGGTTGCAGGGTTGCTTGAGAGAGACCATCTTCATCCTACGCCTCCTACAGATTGATAAACCTTAGGTCATCCACTTGAGGGAAATTTGCTACTGTCCTACAAACCTCTGCACTTGGAGACCCAACAATGTCTACAAGAAGAAGGTTGTGTAGTAGACATCAAGCTCTTTTCTGGCGCCGTTGCCGGGGAGGTGAGTGCTTGAAGGTATATCTTTAGATCTTGCAATCGAATCTTTTTGTTCTTGTTTTAGCACTAGTATAGTTTATAAAAGAAAACTACAAAAAAATATGGAATTGAGTTTGCCTCATACGCTTCATCTTTTTAATATCTTTCGTGAGTATGATGGAAAGGAAGATTGTGCCAAAGTGTTAGAAGAAGAATGCATTAAAATGTTTGGCACTAAATATGTGAATGATGAGCATGATTGCAATGTTGTTAGTACGAATTCTTTGAATATCCATGATACTAATGATGATTGCACTAGCTATGATGAAAATGTCTCCTATAAACATGTCAATTTTTGTGGAGTGCATTGGGTTTGTAAGTACACACCAAAAAGGGAAGATAGATATTGCAAGAAGCATAAGTACTTAGAAACTAAATTGTTGCAAGAAATACTAGATGATTGTGCTGAAAATTTAAATTTTCTTGGCCGTACTTGTGGACTTTGCAATGAACAGGGTCATTTAGCTATCCGATGCAAATTGTTCCATGATCTAATCGTGTCCAAAAATTGTGATGACTTGATTTCCCTTGCACATTATAATGAACTTAGTTTGATTATGGGTTATGAAGAAATGAAACATTTAACTAATCATCTTCTAGAATTTTCCCGTTACAAACTTCTTGGCTTTGATCTAGAGGAAATTTATATGTATTGTGCGGCAAATTGCATTGAAAATCCTTATATTGCCAGTTACATAAAGAAAAGAAAACAAATAGAAGATGAAGAGAATAGTAATGAAAGGGAAGAGACTTCCCAATATCCTCCTATTATTTATTATGATGAATCAGGTAACGAGGAGGAGCTTCCTATTCAACCAATCTCATTAATAAGGAGCTCCAAAAAGAAGATTGAACCCACACATGATGTGGTGAAGAAGAAGAAAAGAAAAAGGAAGAGAGGTAAAAATATATCTCCCCCAAATAATGCTGCTCCTATTACTATTGTGCCTCATGAAAATATAATTGTGGAAGATAATGATTCTCCTTATGATCTTGAAAATCTTTTTGGCACTTGCTTGGAAGAATATGATAATTGCTATACTATTGGTGCTATCCATACTATTAATTATGAGAGTGATTATGCTTATGATATGAAAAGTACCAGGCTTGGGGATGCTATGTTTGATGAAGATGATGTTTTTGAGAATATATTTGCTGCAATTAATGTTTTTCCCAAGCTTGGGGATGCTACGTTTAATGAAGATGATATTTTTAGTCTCCCAAGTTTTGATATGCAAGTTTATAATGATGATAGCATGCCTCCTACCTATGATGATTATTATGATGATACTTATGCTATAAAAAGTAGTGATCATATTTATAAAACTTGTTATGATTATGATTACCCCTTTTCTGAACATTACTCTTTTAATGTGGAAACAATTTATAGTATTCGAGTCTCTTATGATACTCCCACTATTCCGAATGAGAAGAATTTTGCTTATGTGGAGAGTAATAAAAATTCTATGCTTATGCATCATGAAAATAATGCTTTAGGTGCTGGTTATATTATTGAATTCATTCATGATGCTACTGAAAATTATTATGAGGGAGGAACATATGCTTGTAGGAATTGCAATAATATCAAGTTTCCTTTCTATGTGCTTAAAGTTTTGAAGTTATGCTTGTTTTACTTTCCTATGCAAGTTGATTCTTGTTCCCACAAGTTGTTTGCTCACAAAATCCCTATGCATAGGAAGTGGGTTAGACTTAAATGTGCTATTCATATTCTTCATGATGCTCTCTTTATGTTACAATTCTTATCTTTTATGTGAGCATCATTGAAATTATCATGCCTAGCTAGGGGCGTCAAACGATAGCGCTTGTTGGGAGGCAACCCAACTTTATTTTTGTTCCTTGATTTTTTGCTTCTGTTTAGTAATAAATAATTCATCTAACCTCTGTTTAGATGTGGTTTTATGTGTTTAATTAGTGTTTGTGCCAAGTAGAACCTTTGGGAAGACTTGGGGAAAGTCTTTGCGATCATGCTGTAAAAAACAGAAACTTTAGCGCTCACGAGAATTGCTGCCATTTTTTTTATTGGAGAGTGCTATTTAGTTAATTCTTTTTGAAGATGATTAATAGATAAATTCCTCACATCCATAAATTTATTTGAGAATTTTGTGAGTTCCAGAAGTTTGCGTTAGTTACAGATTACTACAGACTGTTCTGTTTTTGACAGATTCTGTTTTTCATGTGTTGTTTGCTTATTTTGATGAATCTATGGCTAGTAAAAGAGTTTATAAACCATAGAGAAGTTGGAATACAGTAGGTTTAACACCAATATAAATAAATAATGAGTTCATTACAGTACCTTGAAGTGGTGTTTTGTTTTCTTTCGCTAACGGAGCTTACGAGCTTTCTGTTAAGTTTTGTGTTGTGAAGTTTTCAAGTTTTGGGTAAAGATTCGATGGACTATAGAATAAGGAGTGGCAAGAGCCTAAGCTTGGGGATGCCCCGGAAGGCATCCCCTCTTTCGTCTTCGTTCATCGGTAACTTTACTTGGAGCTATATTTTTATTCGCCACATGATATGTTTTGCTTGGAGCGTCATTTTATTTTCTTTAGCTTTGCTTGCTGTTTGAATAAAATACCAAGATCTGAAATTCTTAAATGTTAGAGAGTCTTCACATAGTTGCATAATTATTCGACTACTCATTGATCTTCACTTACATCTTTCGGAGTAGTATGTTATTGCTCTAGTGCTTCACTTATATCTTTTAGAGCACGATGGTGGTTTTATTTTATAGAAATAGATGAACTCTCATGTGTCACTTATATTATTTCGAGAGTCCTAAACATCATGTTAATTTTCTTTGGTTATGAATTTAGTCCTAATATGATGGGCATCCAAGAGGGATATAATAAAAACTTTCATATAAAGTGCATTCAATACTAAGAGAAGTTTGATACTTGATAATTGTTTTGAGATATGGAGATGGTGATATTAGAGTCATGCTAGTTGAGTAATTGTGAATTTGAGAGATACTTGTGTTGAAGTTTGTGATTCCCATAGCATGCACGTATGGTGAACCGTTATGTGATGAAGTAGGAGCATGATTTATTTATTGATTGTCTTCCTTATGAGTGGCGGTCGGGGACGAGCGATGGTCTTTTCCTACCAATCTATCCCCCTAGGAGCATGCGCGTAGTACTTTGTTTTGATAACTAATAGATTTTTGCAATAAGTATGTGAGTTCTTTATGACTAATGTTGAGTCCATGGATTATACGCACTCTCACCCTTCCACCATTGCTAGCCTCTCTAGTACGGCGCAACTTTCGCCAGTACCATAAACCCACCATATACCTTCCTCAAAACAGCCACCATACCTACCTATTATGACATTTCCATAGCCATTCCGAGATATATTTCCATGCAACTTTCCACCATTCCGCTTATTATGACACGCTCCATCATTGTCATATTACTTTGCATGATCATGTAGTTGACATCATATTTGTGGCAAAGCCACCGTTCATAATTCTTTCATACATGTCACTCATGCATCATTGCACATCCCGGTACACCACCGGAGGCATTCATATAGAGTCATATCTTATTCTAAGTATCGAGTTGTAATTTTTGAGTTGTAAGTAAATAAAAGTGTGATGATCATCATTATTAGAGCATTGTCCCAGTGAGGAAGGGATGATGGAGACTATGATTCCCCCACAAGTCGGGATGAGACTCCGGACGAAAATAAATAAATAAAAGAGGCCAAAGAAGCCCATATAAAAAAAGAAGAAGAGAAAAGAGGCCATAAAAAAGAGAAAAGGCCCAAATAAAAATAAAATAAAATAAGAGAGAAAAAGAGAGAAGGGGCAATGCTACTATCCTTTTACCACACTTGTGCTTCAAAGTAGCACCATAATGTTCATGATAGAGAGTCTCCTATGTTGTCACTTTCATATACTAGTGGGAATCTTTCATTATAGAACTTGGCTTGCATATTCCAATGATGGGCTTCCTCAAAATGCCCTAGGTTTTCGTGAGCAAGCAAGTTGGATGCACACTCACTTAGTTTCTTTTTGAGCTTTCATACACTTATAGCTCTAGTGCATCCGTTGCATGGCAATCCCTACTCACTCACATTGATATCTATTGATGGGCATCTCCATAGCCCGTTGATACGCCTAGTTGATGTGAGACTATCTCCTCCTTTTTGTCTTCTCCACAACCACCATTCTATTCCACCTATAGTGCTATATCCATGGATCACGCTCATGTATTGCGTGAAGATTGAAAAAGTTTTGAAAAAGTTAGAGTATGAAAGAATTGCTTGGCTTGTCATCGGGGTTGTGCATGATTTAAATACTTTGTGTGGTGAAGATGGAGCATAGCCAGACTATATGATTTTGTAGGGATAGCTTTCTTTAGCCATGTTATTTTGAGAAGACATGATTGCTTTGTTAGTATGCTTGAAGTATTATTATTTTTACGTCAATATTAAACTTTTGTCTTGAATCTTATGGATCTGAATATTCTTGCCACAATAAAGAAGATTACATGGATAAATATGTTAGGTAGCATTCCACATCAAAAATTCTGTTTTTATCATTTACCTACTCGAGGACGAGCAGGAATTAAGCTTGGGGATGCTGATACGTCTCCAACGTATCTATAATTTTTGATTGTTCCATGCTATTATATTATCAACCTTGGATGTTTTATATGCATTTATATGCTATTTCATATGATTTTTGGGACTAACCTATTAACCTAGAGCCCAGTGTCAGTTTCTTTTTTTTTCCTTGTTTTAGAGTATCGCAGAAAAGGAAAATCAAACGGAGTCCAATTGACCTGAAACTTCACGGAACTTATTTTTGGAAGGAAAGCAACCCGGGAGACTTGGAGTCCACGTAAGGGAAGCAACGAGGAGGCCACGAGGCAGGGGGTGCACCCACCCCCCTGGGCGCGCCTCCACCCTCGCGGGCCCCTCGTGGCTCCCCTGATGTACTTCTTCCGCCTATATATTTCCATATACCCTAAAAACATCCGAGAGCACAATAGATCGGGAGTTCCGCCGTCAGAAGCCTCCGTAGCCATCGAAAACCAATCTAGACCCGTTCCGGCACCCTGCCGGAGGGGGCAATCCCTCTCCGGTGGCCATCTTCATCATCCCGGTCCTCTCCATGACGAGGAGAGAGTAGTTCTCCCTCGGGGCTGAGGGTATGTACCAGTAGCTATGTGTTTGATCTCTCTCTCTCGTGTTCTTGAGGTGGTACGATCTTGATGTATCGTGAGCTTTGCTATTATAGTTGGATCCTATGATGTTTTCTCCCCCTCTACTCTCTTGTAATGGATTGAGTTTCCCCTTTGAAGTTATCTTATCAGATTGAGTATTTAAAGATTTGAGAACACTTGATGTATGTCTTGCCGTGCGTATCTGTGGTGACAATGGGATATCACGTGGTTCACTTGATGTATGTTTCGGTGATCAACTTGCGGGTTCCGCCCATGAACCTATGCATAGGGGTTGTCACACGTTTTCGTCGTGATTCTCCGGTAGAAACTTTGGGGCACTCTTTGAGGTTCTATGTGTTGGTTGAATAGATGAATCTGAGATTGTGTGATGCATATCGTAAAATCATGCCCACGGATACTTGAGGTGACATTGGAGTATCTAGGTGACATTAGGGTTTTGATTGATTTGTGTCTTAAGGTGTTATTCTAGTACGAACTCTAGGGCTATTTGTGACACCTATAGGAATAGCCCAACAGATTGATTGCAAAGAATAACTTTGAGGTGGTTTCGTACCCTACCATAATCTCTTCGTTTGTTCTCCGCTATTAGTGACTTTGGAGTGACTCTTTGTTGCATGTTGAGGGATAGTTATATGATCCAATTATGTTATTATTGTTGAGAGGACTTGCACTAGTGAAAGTATGAACCCTAGGCCTTGTTTCAACGCATTGCAATACCGTTTACGCTCACTTTTATCAATAGTTACCTTGTTGTTTTTATAATTTCAGATTAAAAATACCTTTATCTACTATCCATATTGCACTTGTATCACCATCTCTTCGCCGAACTAGTGCACCTATACAATTTACCATTGTATTGGGTGTGTTGGGGACACAAGAGACTCTTTGTTATTTGGTTGCAGGGTTGCTTGAGAGAGACCATCTTCATCCTACGTCTCCTACAGATTGATAAACCTTAGGTCATCCACTTGAGGGAAATTTGCTACTGTCCTACAAACCTCTGCACTTGGAGGCCCAACAACGTCTACAAGAAGAAGATTTTGTAGTACACATCATGGTGTTCCAGGTAGCGTGAGTTGCGAAACTATTCCGCATTGTTTCAAATGAAGACCAAACTTGTAACTCAAATATTCTCCTCCACGATCAGATCGTAGAAACTTTATTTTCTTGTTACGATGATTTTCCACTTCACTCTGAAATTATTTGAACTTTTCAAATGTTTCAGATTTATGTTTCATCAAGAAGATATACCCATATCTTACTCAAATCATCTGTGAAGGTCAGAAAATAATGATACTTGCCGCGAGCCTCAACACTCATCGGTCTGCATACATCAGTATGTATTATTTCCAACAAGTTTGTTGCTTTCTCCATTGTTCCGGAGAACGGAGTCTTAGTCATCTTTCCCATGAGGCATGGTTCGCAAGCATCAACTGATTCATAATCAAGTGATTCCAAAATCCCATCGGCATGGATTTTCTTCATGCGCTTTACACCAATATGACCTAAACGGCAGTGCCACAAATAAGTTGCATTATCATTATTAACTTTGCATCTTTTGGCTTCAATGTTATGAATATGTGTATCACTATGATCGAGATAAACCATTCACCTTGGGTGTATGACCATTGAAGGTTTTATTCATGTAAACAGAACAACAATTATTCTGTGACTTTAAATGAATAACCGTATTGCAATAAACATGATCAAATCACATTCATGCTTAACGCAAACACCAAATAACATTTATTTAGGTTCAACACTAATCCCGAAAGTATAGGGAGTGTGCGATGATGATCATATCAATCTTGGAACCACTTCCAACATACATTGTAACTTCACCCTTAACTAGTCTCTGTTCATTCTGCAACTCCCGTTTCGAGTTACTAATCTCAGCAACTGAACTAGTATCAAATACTGAGGGGTTTCTATAAACACTAGTAAAGTACACATCAATAACATGTATATCAAATATACCCTTGTTCACTTTGCCATCCTTCTTATCCGCCAAATACTTGGGGCAGTTCTGCTTCCAGTGACCAGACCCTTTGCAGTAGAAGCACTTAGTCTCAGGCTTAGGTCTAGACTTGGGCTTCTTCACTTGAGAAGCAACTTGCTTGACGTTCTTCTTGAAGTTCCCCTTCTTCCCTTTGCCCTTTTCTTGAAACTAGTGGTCTTGTCAACCATCAACACTTGATGATTTTCTTGATTTCTACCTTCGTAGATTCCAGCATCACGAAGAGCTTCGGAGTCGTTTTCGTTATCCCTTGCATATTATAGTTCATCATGAAGTTCCAGTAACTTGGTGATAGTGACTAGAGAACTCTGTCAATCAGTATCTTATCTGGAAGATTAACTCCCACTTGATTCAAGTGATTGTAGTACTCAGACATTCTGAACACATGCTCACTAGCTGAGCTATTCTCCTCCATCTTGTAGGCAAAGTGCTTGTCAAAGGTCTCATACCTTTTTTGACATGGGCATGAGTCTGAAATACTTATTTCAACTCTTGAAACATCTCATATGCTCCGTGGCGTTCAAAACGTCTTTGAAGCCCCGATTCTAAGTTGTAAAGCATGGTGCACTAAACTATCAAGTAGTCATCATATCGAGCTCGCCAAACATTCATAACGTCTGCATCTGCTCCTGCAATCGGTCTGTCACCTAGCGGTGCATCAAGGACATAATTCTTCTGTGCAGCAATGAGGATAATCCTCAGCTTACGGATCTAATCCGCATCATTGCTACTAACATCTTTCAACTTAGTTTTTCTCTAGGAACATATCAAAATAAACGGGGAGCTACATCACGAGCTATTGATCTACAACATAGTTATGCAAATACTATCAGGACTAAGTTCATGATAAATTAAAGTTCAATTAATCATATTACTTAAGAACTCCCACTTAGATAGACATCCCTCTAATCATCCAAATGATCACGTGATCCATATCAACTAAACCATGTCCGATCATCACGTGAGATGGAGTAGTTTTCAATGGTGAACATCACTATGTTGATCATACTGCTATATGATTCACGATCGACCTTTCGGTCTCAGTGTTCCGAGGCCATATCTGCATATGCTAGGCTCTTCAAGTTTAACCCGAGTATTCTGCGTGTGCAAAAACTGGCTTGCACCCGTTGTATAAGAACGTTGAGCTTATCACACCCGATCATCACGTGGTGTCTCGGCACGGTGATCTTTTGCAACGGTGCATACTCAGGAGAACACTTGTACCTTGAAATTTTTAGTGAGAGATCATCTTATAATGGTACCGTCAATCAAAGCAGTATAAGATGCATAAAGGATAAACATCACATGCAATCAATATAAGTGATATGATATGGCCATCATCATCTTGTGCCTTTGATCTCCATCTCCAAAGCATCGTCATGATCACCATCGTCATCGGCGCGGCACCTTGATCTTCATCGTAGCATCGTTGTCGTCTCGCCAACTATTTCTTCTACGACTATCGCTACCGCTTAGTGATAAAGTAAAGCAATTACATGGTGATTGCATTTCATACAATAAAGCGACAACCATATGGCTCCTGCCAGTTGCCGATAACTCCGTTACAAAACATGATCATCTCATACAATAAAATATAGCATCATGCCTTGACCATATCACATCACAACATGACCTGCAAAAACAAGTTAGACATTCTCTACTTTGTTGTTGCAAGTTTTACGTGGCTGCTATGGGCTGAACAAGAACCGTTCTTACCTACGCATCAAAACCACAACGATAGTTCGTCAAGTTAGTGCTATTTTAACCTTCAACAGGGACCGAGCGTAGTCACACTCGGTTCAACTAAAGTTGGAGAAACTGACACCTGCCAGTCACCTGTGTGCAAAGCACGTCGGTAGAACCAATCTCGTGTAAGCGTACGCGTAATGTCGGTCCGAGCCGCTTCATCCAACAATACCGCCGAACCAACGTATGACATGCTGGTAAGCAGTATGACTTGTATCGCCCACAACTCACTTGTGTTCTACTCGTGCATATAACATCTACGCATAAACCTGGCTCTGATACCACTGTTGGGAATGCGGTAATTTCAAAAAAAATCCTACGCACACGCAAGATCATGGTGATGCATAGCAACGAGAGGGAAGAGTATGTCTACGTACCCTCGTAGACCGAAAGCGGAAGCATTTATCAACGCGGTTGATATAGTCGTACACCTTCACGATCCGTCCCGATCAAGTACCGAATGTACGGCACCTCCGCGTTCAGTTCCATGACGTCTTCGCCTTCTTGATCTAGCAAGAGGGGCGAAGTAGTAGATGAGTTCCGGCAGCACGACGGTGTGGTGACGGTGTTGGTGAAGAACAATCTCCGCAGGGCTTCGCCTAAGCACTACGAAAACTATTATGGAGGTTAAACTAGAGGGGACGGGGTTGCCGGCACACGTCTTGGTGTTTCTTGATGTTCTTGGGTGCTAGCCCTACCCCTCTATTTATATGTTGAGCCTTGGGGTCGAAACTTGGAGTAAAAGCCTTCACAAAGTCGGTTTCACCCGAAAGGCAAGAGTCCTTCTCGGACTCCAGGGCCAGACGCCAGGGTTCCCGGCGTCTGGACCCAGACGCCAGGGACCCTGGCGTCTGGCCCCTGGACTCCGCAAAACTTCCTTTTGCGCTTTGGCCCAAAAAAGTGTTCTCGTACCCAAACATTTCGGGAAACATCCGTAACCCATGCCGGTGAATTCCGAAACCCTTCCGGAGACCAAACACTATTATCCCATATATCAAACTTTATCTCCGGACCATTATGTAGTTCCTCGTCATGTCTATGATCTTATTCGGAACTCCGAAAAACATTCGGTTACCAACATACATAACTCATAAATACTGTATCGTCAATGAACGTTAAGCGTGCGGACCCTACGGGTTCGAGAACTATGTTGACATGACCGAAACACTTCTCTGGTCAATAACCAATAGTGAAACCTGGATGCCCATATTGGTTCCTACATATTCTATGAAGATCTTTATCAGTCGAACCACATAACAACATTCCCTTTGCCATCGGTATGTTACTTGCCCGAGATTCGATCGTCGGTATCTCAATACCTAGTTCAATCTCGTTACTGGCAAGTCTCTTTACTCGTTCCGTAATGTATCAACCCGCAACTAACTCATTAGTCACATTGCTTGCAAGGCTTATAGTGATGTGCATTACCGAGAGGGCCCAGAGATACCTCTCCGACAATCGCAGTGACAAATCCTAATCTCGATCTATGCCAACTCAACGAGTACCATCGGAGACACCTGTAGAGCACCTTTATAATCACCCAGTTACGTTCTGACATTTGGTAGCACACAAAGTGTTCCTCCGGTACTCGGGAATTGCATAATCTCATAGTCATAGAAACATGTATAAGTCATGAAGAAAGCAATAGCAACAAACTAAACGATCAAATGCTAAGCTAACGGAATGGGTCAAGTCAATCACATTATTCTCTAATGATGTGATCCCGTTAATCAAATGACAACTCATTTCTATGGCTAGGAAACTTAACCATCTTTGATTCAATGAGCTAGTCAAGTAGAGGCATACTAGTGACACTCTGTTTGTATATGTATTCACACATGTACTAAGTTTTCGGTTAATACAATTGTAGCATGAATAATAAACATTTATCATGATATAAGGAAATATAAATAACAACTTTATTATTGCCTCTGGGGCATATTTCCTTCACCTACGTGGCCCGGGGAGGCTGCTAGTGACCAAAAATTTGGTCGTGGAACCAACGACCTTTTACATATCACAAAGAAGGTTGTTGATTTCAGTTTACGACCGCCAGCTTTTGACCACCTATTTTTTGTCACAAAAAGGTCGCAAATAAAAAACAATGACCTTTCAGCAACCAATAGTGATGGTCGCAAGTTGACATATTTCTTGTAGTGGCCGATCCAAACGAGACGGTTGTGTGAGCGCCAAGTAGGACCCCCCCCCCCCCTCGGTGAGGCCTGTTTGCATGCATCTTAGTTGTTATGGCCGTTCTTTTATTGAACAAATATGTGACTTGATGAAGTGGCATGTAGTTATAGGAAGGATCAACTGCTTCATCTATGAACTCTTTTTAGGTAGGTTTTGTTAATGGAATAAAAGATATTATATATGGTAAAGCATAGCATTCTTTGTTCTGGTGTAACAAGCGTATGTTCATTGTGCAATGATTGTATTATGGTATGACTGATTTTGTGGTGCCAGCTACTTCCTTTTGTGGATGCTTTACCATAATATATTCCATAACTCGTGCCAGTTGTACAATTTGTAAAGTAATGGTACATTTTGATGTATTTTTCACCCTGAATTGATCATAGGTTCCTGAAATGCAGTTGTTAAATGCACTTATTGGTGAACAATTTATGTAGATAAATATTTCTACAAACATAATTTTTCCTAAATATTTTGTATCTTTCTTTGATTGAGATATCCTCAAAACCGAGATAACGCATACCTCTATGGTCTACCATGTCCTTAGGCCCACAATTCATAGACATAGGTGGCCTCTATACCATAGATGCAAGGGGCGTTCCACTTTTCACTTTTTGCACGTATATCGATGACAGGGTGGCACTGCCCCCTCCCCCTCCGAGCAACTTGGTGTCTACAGATGCAAGGGGCGTTCCTTTTCCCCATGCAAGGTCACACGAGAATTGAATCTTTCAATAAATTTAGCATACTAACATGTCTCATTTATTGAAGATTGGTTCGGATAAGTTAGAACATTACTACTCCAAACGGCATCGTAAGCAGTGGATGTCATTCATTGACCCCATCGCAAGTGGCTAAACCAAATTTGAAGTATTCATATACCACACTATTCAAATGCGACAAAAATACATCTGTAATGACTGTATAGCACTCGTCCTCTATCGACGTTGCCTGATGTAGATAGCATGTGTGACCTGTCACCCGTCAAATTTTGTTGCTAGCAAGTTCCTCGGCGTTGAAACTGAACGTCCACGCCTCAGAACAAATACATTATCTGTCACCGTATCTTCAAGAAATCAAACCGCTATCTATCAATAAATCTAGATATCTTCTATGAAGATATACAATTTAATTGTCTGCAGTGCGCTCCGAGTTCTATATAAACGGGAGGTGAGGCCATTTCAATTCATCCCAAACTCCTCCACAACCATAGGAGTGTGCCATGGTTTCTCAAGTCCCAACTAGGAAGCAATTCTAGCAACACCACCTTGAAGTAGGTTATAGGGTAATGGAAGCAAGAAAGCCACCATATTCACTCTAAGGAAGGATTGCCCTATACTGTGTCACCCAACTCCAACTATAGTCAAATCCCTACGACTCTTCTTCCACCCTTTCTTTCCGAAAACTTCTACTCATCCATCCCCTCCATTCCGCCGGTCCCCCAAATCGCAAACCAAAGAAAACAAAATGGGCAATGGCATCTCCAAAAACACATGCTTCTCTGGCGAAACCTATGCGCCGGCTGTCTCATCGGACCCAGTACCCGGCGACATCCATGGACAGTCCTTCAAGTACGTGCCAATAGTCGTCGCCTTCGACAAGTCCCCAATGGCTAATATGCTCTCATCAAAAACACCCTTCTTATCTTTATTCGGAGCGGCCATCAACGCCAACCAAGCGACATCATCATCAATACCGTCGTTCCGCCTACTTAATGAGTTGATGGTACCGCAATCATCTGTGTGCACTATTAAGAGCTCGTGCTCCTCCGCCGCTGCACCGGTCCAGGACCAACCAACTAGGTTGTCCTTTTCTGACCACTTCTTGGATTCATCCGGCACCGTATCCACTATCTCCAACCAGCTGTCAAGGCGGCCCTTCATGTCAGGTATGCTAGACCACTCCTTCTCATCGTCCTCCTCCTTTTTTAGTCACCGGGATAGTGTTTCTCATCCCATGAATGAACACGACGCCATAGGCTCTCAGTGTTGCAATGAGCAACCCCTTGAAAAATCCTTAGCCACAACCGGCTCTAGGCTCGATTTTAGTGTGCCACGCAATAACCTCCTATCAAAGGGTCCTACTGAGGTGTCAAATATGGATTCCTTAGGCGATGGGGATCACCGCTCGCCACCAAGCGACAATGTGCAGTGGGCTCAAGGCATGGCTGGCGAGGACCGCTTCCAGGTGGCGGTCTCAGAGGAGTGTGGGTGGGTGTTCGTGGGGATTTACGACGGCTTCCTCGGTCCCGATGCGACCGACTACCTCTTTGCGAACCTCCACGTTGCCGTGAACCACACACTCAAGGGTGTGCTCTCGGACAACATCCAATGCAATGAGCCAACAACCAATTCTGATAATCTCTTTTGCCTGAATGGAGGCATCCATAGCCCAGAATTTGAACGTAAGCCGGCGAAGAGGGGTCAGACAGAACATCCGGAGAAGAACAATTCTGCCATGTCTGGGGGCAGCCCAACGATCCACCAGAGAGTCCTCAGGGCGCTGGGTCAGGCGTTGAGGGAGACGGAGGAGGCATTTTTCAAGGCAGCGGAGGAGGGCGCGGCTGACAACCCGGAGATTGGGCTGATGGGGTCATGCGTGCTAGTGATGCTGATGAAGGGCGAGAACGTGTATGTGATGAACGTCGGGAACAGTCGTGCCGTGTTGGCGAGGAGGCCGTGGCCCAATCTTAATAACATCCTCGGCAAGGCGACAGAGAAGGATTTGCAGCAGTTGAAGGCCGAGATCATGGATGGCCTACAGCCCGTGCAGCTCAACGCTGAACACAGTACCTCCGTTGAGGAGGTATGTACACACTCTCTTAATTAGATCATCCTTAATGTGATGCATTTATTTGTGTTTTGACCATTATTAACTTGTGCTTGTTGGAATCTGGGTGATACAGGAGGTGAAGAGGATCAAGGCCGAACATAATGATAGCAATGCCATCATCCACGGCAGAGTGAAGGGGAAACTCAACATCACCAGAGCATTCGGGGCTGGCTACTTGAAGGAGGTACACACCAATCAACAACAGTGTCTCTTTTCTACTCAACATGCATGTTCAAAGCACATCTCCGACCATTGTCAGTGTAATGTTTCTGCTAGACTATTATGATGCCACATTATGATGCATAGGAAAAG
Source organism: Triticum dicoccoides (assembly GCF_002162155.2). Lineage (NCBI taxonomy): Eukaryota > Viridiplantae > Streptophyta > Magnoliopsida > Poales > Poaceae > Triticum > Triticum dicoccoides. The sequence continues at coordinate 706,936,728 of NC_041388.1, read as the reverse complement.
TGCACTTATTCTGAACAACATGCTATCAGTCTAGCATTCAAGGGCTAGAAGTCTGTGTTTCCAGTTAATTCCATGAGATAAGTTGCTCACCTCATGCGTAGGCCCTTTAATTCATTTATATACTTGATTAGTGCTAGTCCAACATTAGCTCAACAATAGTTGTTCCCGCCATGCATGTTGATGAAGAACCTAAAAATTGTGAATGTGACTTACAATTAATGCATCACATCATGCAAATATGAAAGCCATTGAAACTGTGAGCAACATAGTTTGCTGCATGTTCCTTGCATATGCTAATATATGGAGTCATCAAAGTTTCCTGAAATGTCAATCTGCACAGCTGATAATTCAAGAGATGCTCATTTTTTACTTGGCAGCCAAAGTGGAACAGTATGTTGTTAGCGTCCTTCAAGATTGATTACATCGGCAAGGACCCCTACATCAATTGCATCCCATCACTGCACCACCACTGTATCGGTCCAAACGACAAGTTCCTGGTGTTGTCGTCTGACGGGCTCTATCAGTATTTCACCAACAAAGAGGTGGTTGATAAGGCAGAGATGTTCACAACTGTGTATCCCAAGGGCAATCCTGCTGAGCATCTCATCAAAGAAGTGTTACTTCGGGCTGCAAGGAAGGCCGGTGAGCAACCCCCTCTATACTTTGCACAACACAAGCCTGCTTGCATAAACACGTTTTTTGAAATTGTTCGTACCTTCATATGCCTATTGATTTTCAGGTATGGACTACCATGAACTGCTCAAGATATCCCATGACGAAAGGAGAAAGTACCATGATGATATTTCTGTCATGGTGATCTCGTTCAAGGGGAGGATGGGGAGATCCTCCGTTTAGGCATAGTGTTGGTGGGGCATAGCGTGTCCTCGCTTCATAGAGTTTCAGAAGTTGGTTGCCTAGTGAGCAATTTAAGGTGTTTCAGAGTTAATAAAGACCTGAATAAAATGCTTCCGATGGGCTAGTAGGGTATGGTGACATCGGAAAGACAAGACGAGCAGGACTGTCAAAGCACATGCACCATGAACAACAACCTTGTTAAGTCTTTGTTTTCCTTCTCTTGAGAATAATGTTCCTTTATCACCGAAAGCCCGAAACTGATATGCATAGTTCGGCGGGAGGGACTCTAGTTCTAGTAGTATGCTTATGTAATAAATCAGGTTTCCCGGCAATGGTGGTTATAGATGATGGTGATGGAAAGAACAGGGGAAACTGTATAATAAGCTCAATAAGAATGTTATGTTTGTTCCTTTGCCTATACATGACCGAGATTGCTATATTCCAGTACTAGAAGCTGATGCATGCTTCTCTGCGCCGTCAGTTTTACCCAATTAAAACTTCTCGCAAAAAATCTTTATCAGGCACTAAAAAAAATTACACTCCAAGCACATAATTCAGTTCAGATTCAGTTTTCCTTTCATAGACTATGCATACTGATTTTGGTGGGGAGAAACATAGCCTAAACATTTGGTATATACATATATTGGTACAAAAGCCTCCTCACCTTCGGAAATCCAATTCGGCTCTTGGTCCTATGACTCATATTCATGTAGATGAAAAAACAAAGTTTCTGACACCATGTCACCAGTTGGCCATATCCAGAAGTCTCTATTCACCATTTCTATGTTGTTCCAGTAAGGAAAAGCAACAATAACAATTCTGTGGATTGAGAGCAGACATATAAGGGCTCAAAAAAGATCATAAAAAAATTGATATCCATTCCACAAACCAAAGAAAAACATTGTATGCCATACATCAACCAGACATTTTTAATAAGCTTAGTCAGCATACTTTAGCTGCAACCTCATTAATGGCCAGCACAACCTGCACCATTTTCTTTTCTCATAGAGCAATACATTAAGATAGGGCATTCAGGTTTCTACTGGTGGCATGCATCCTATTACGATGAATAAATGCAGAGAAATTTGCTTTTAGAATAAAAGGAAACAAGAGCAAGGAGACCTGCAAGAAGGGCAAGATTACCGTGCAATGAAATCAAACGGAAGGGACGTAATAACAGAACGGGAATGACAAATCTTACGGTTTTTTATGGCAACTTTAGTTGACGCGAGGATGGCAAATTTAGTTGACAAGCATGGTAATTTTCTGGCAAAAAACAAACTAAGGGTGGAATTCCCAGGCTTACCAACTAAACTTGCCATCCCTCGCGTATATAAATTGAAAACAAAAACGTTCAATTTGCCATTGGCAAATCCCAAACGTTCAGCGTCTTAATAAAAAGAGGCAAATTAAACAAGCAATGTTCATCATGAAAACCTCACCTGAGTTGCCTCCATGTGGCATAATAATGCCCAGAATGTTCCCACCACTATGCCCACCTCGGTTACCGGCACTTTTTACTTAGCCAAAAGAAATTCTTCTGTTAGGCATCAAAAGGTGTAAATGGAATACACCACATACAACTCAAAACAGGTTCTCACTTCCATGGTAAGAAATAAACATCGCTGCCTTTAATTTGCACTACATGACAACATCACGGTGCATATACAGCTAGCTGTTCTGCTTTGTACACAGCAAAAGGACTGTCAGTCATACCGCATAATTAGGAGGGCTAATCATCACGAACTAAAGTTATGATGACTGTTGGATCCCTGCTGCCATTCTATCTATCTATCAACTCTGTAAACTTGCAACTTATCATCGCTCAGGCACCCAAGGTACCCACCTCCCGCTTGACTTCCCGCATACCTTAGGTCGAGGATTGGCTGGCGGTGGGGTATCAGGCCAGAATGGACCCCAAGGGAAGGTAGTCGCCAGGTCAGGACCCCACGGTGTGACTCGTCCCCGTAGGCGAAGAGATGTTCGTCGTTCCCGCAAGGTACGATTGCTGATTTGCACATGCGCACTTCGCTTACGTTGGAGTGGCATGTGCTGCCCTCGGCGAAGGATGCATTGCCTGTCCTCCTGATGACGGTGTGCTGCCCCAGTTTTCCTGCACCAGATTGTGTCGGCATCTGTGATAGGTACGCTTGAGATGGAGCAGCGGTGTCTCCTGATGAGTAATCGGCTTTGGGCCGGTAGGAGGCCACCAACAGATCGCTCGATGGAGGGGCACACGCAAGAGAGAAGCAGACGCGTTGGTTATCATCCTCTAGTAGTAGTTTCGGACTGACAAAAAACAACGACAACATACATGAGAACCAAAACCGATTTGCAGATCGGCAAAGTTGCAAAGGCAGTTCTAGGTGAACGCCAATCGACATCAGTAATGACAAGAAGCACATAGTATTAATGCTTTTGAGCCATCCCTGTATCACATACCTGCTTTGATTGCCATCAGCATCCCACATGCAAGGCCCTATAGCAGAAGCTGAAAGAACCTTTTTGGAACCGCTGTTATCAGTTACAGAGTGGAGTGTATGGACCAGATGTTTAGATAGCCCCGCCATGGAATGCAAGGGTCTTGAAGGCTGACGAGTATCAAATACCAAAACCCTGCCATCCTGCAGAACACACAAGGACATTCATGTAAATCTTGCAAAGGGTATCAAAACTCAATATGCTTAAGATCAGAATATGCTGAACCTGCAAGCCAGCATAAACGCGATGCGAATCACAGTCATGTGCTGAACATGACCAAGCAGGAACCTGCAAGGTAGTGTGATAGAGCATTAGGTCATGATGTCATTACCTGAAATTGGTTCACCTAATTTGCCCATTCAAAATACAAAACATTAGGTGTTGAAGATTTGGAAGGTCAGATAATTACCGGTAAATTACATTGAAGAACAACACTGTTGATCGTCATGCTGGATTCAAATATAACGAATAGTGTTCAAAAGAAATAATGATAAAACTAACTTAGAGGCGACAGTAAAACAGAAGAACCACCATTTGTCATAAAAAAATTCAAGACAAACCTAAAGAGTGAGAGCCTTTTGCCTAGTGATGCAAAAAGAGCAGAGCCACCAGGCAAGATACATATGTCCTTGACAACTTTAGTATCAGGAGGAAGCTGTATTGTACGAGCTTCATGGCTGGATAGCATGCTAATCTGTTTACATTGAAAAATCACAATAAGGTATTTCAAAATTTTAGTGGTGATATCCATTAATTTGGGGGGGAAACGAGATCTGAATATACCTTTCTAAGAACATGTTCTCCAGCCACACCAGGTGCCTTCCCAGAAGCAAGTATTATTTGGTTAGATGCATCTATGCCCATGACTCGAGCACCATCAAAAGATAATTCCTTCTGTATAGCATGGTAAAGAAATTACAAGAATGGCTAGATCAATTTTGGAAAGATAAAATTCCAGCCAGAATCCAACTGCAAAATTGGTGGAAGAAATATGTTGGCAATGCGCAGAGGTTTCAAACAAACAGATAATCCATGAGAATTAGCAGTCCAAATTGTGAAGGTCTTTCGACGCTAGCTAAGCATTTGGTGCCACTTTGCTTTAATATATTTCAATTATTCACAAAAGGTACACATGGGATGGAACAAAACTGGAGTATTGTGTACTGTTGATACATCCCCTGGTCAGGTGTGGTGGTTTTAAGCCATACAAAAATTAGACAGCCATCAGTACCACCAAGTTCTTTTTCACGGGGTTGTGGTGAGGTCAAGTGAGATGTGCAGATCACACATTCTCATGACCAAGTGAAAACTGTTCTAAGATCTGACAATCAACACAACCAACAGTTTCAGCTTCCTTAGTCACAAAAAATAAGATGGGTACATATTACGAGTGTTCATATTCTGTTCAACCTCTTAAACCATAACATGCAAACAGAACAAGGTTTATATGTGTTATTTGAAACAAAATAATCATAGTTGACAAAACATTTTTCAATTTACATATCTAACAGAAGCTGGGCCAGAATCATGAATTCCCTGCCCAACCCAAGTTCTACTTTGATGTTGCTTTTACTAAAACTAAAATGACCATATGTTTTAGATCAGACAAGAATACCAGACATCCATCATCAGTAAAACATGTAGTACATAGTATAGGCTGAATATTTGCAGCTGAAAATAGCACTTTGTCACAAATATTTACCAGTAAAACAAAACGGCAACTGTTGCCAGAAGCTGAGGCTGCACTGGCTGAGGCTGACGGTTCCAGATATGTTCTTCCATCTGAGTGCTCTGCTATTTTCTACAAAGCAGAGGAAGAAGATTTGGCATATACACTCATGTGGTGTCAATAATCATTGAAAAATTTAAATGGTATTACCTGTCTTTTTGAGACACCAACATCTGCTGACCTGTGATTCTGCAAGGCACACACATAAGAAAATGAAAGCATAAGTTTCTCACAAGTCTGACAACTATTGATCATTGCTGCATAAATTTTCTGATGCAGGAACAATCGATGAATAAAGCAACATAAGAGATGTATTAGTTCAATATAAAGAACCTCTAATACCTTCTTTGTACATTACTACAGTACCTGAATAACAGGTGCAAACATACTATCTAGTGACACAATGCACTTGAGACAATTTTCATCATTTAGAATTTGGGCAATGCAATAAGCAGCAAAGATTGCTACAACCTATAGCATACCTTCTCAGCAATTATCTCGTCAAGCAACTTCCCTTGTTTCAGGACCTTAAGACAAGAAAAAAAATTATGTTAGCAGGAACTTACTACTACAAACCAGAAAGAGAAAAGCATTTTGCACATGGTGAGCAACTAAAGAAGCTCGCAGATAGCATAAGGAAATTGCTTACCACTTCCTCAAGGGATTCGAGCTTTTGCCTGCAAAACCATAATTGCTGCAGACAAGCAATGGTGTTCAGATCGCGGCCAAAACAAAATAAACAGACAAAGTGGAGAAACAAAACCAAACCTTCTCAAGATCATTATTTGGAACTGCAACCTCCGGTGCATAGATGTTGATAATGTCCTTATGTTTGAACCTTCTTCCACATTGAGGGCACTAGCAGACAACACATTGGACAGTGTGATTAGCTGATTCCGCAGAAGGATATGTATGCACACACTGTTATTCCAAATGAAAAACCATTTGGTGTACGTACCGTCGCACTGGCATTACCACGCTGTGTTAACCATCTCTCCAGGCAAGATCTGCCGTAGACATGCCCACAAGGAATGCAACTACAGCATAGAGTATATCACCTAGTTAGCATTTACACACCGTATCCCCAGACCAACCAAAATAAAATCTAGTACAATTTCAGTCAACAGTCATCTAAACATCATATCCATGGAGAATTGGAAACAAAAACAAGGATTCCACGAGGAACCAGCCATGGCCCGTCAAATTCAAGGCAACATCGACCATAGCGCTAATGTGTAATTATGTACTACCGTTACAACATTGTAAGTTCCCATTTTCTTGCAACCCAGTAACCAATTATTACTTGGAAACAAACGCCCACAGCACCCCTGTTCTTGTGACACCTAGCAGACGCAGACCAGGCAAGAACCAGCAAGCAATTCAGCCTCACCTGATGCGGTGCTCGCCTTCGGAGGTCCAGGGCTCCATACACACGGGGCAAGTGGGGGCGTTGGCCGCCCTCTCCGCCGTCGCGCCGCCGGGAACCCTAGATTGCACGGCCGGCCCGCATCCCTCCGCGACGCTATCGTCCTGCCCCTCCTCCTCCCCCTCATCCGATCTTTCGCCGTCCTCTACATCCGTTCCCTCCTCCGGCTCCTCCCCCGACGACGACGACGAGGAATCCGATCCTCCCCCATCATCCCCGTCCTCCCCTTCGCTGTAGCTGACCTCGAAATCGAGGTCCTCGTCATCCAGGATCAGCACCGGAGGAGACGCGCGCCTGCCCCGGGGACGCGGCGGCATGGCGACGGCGGCGGCGGCGGAGGAGGAGAAGGGCGAGGGCAAGAGCGGTTTGAAGTTGAACGGGATTTTTCGTTTCTCCTTTTCTGTCTTCTTACCATCCATCGCACCGTCCATCGTACATCGGACGGTTGCTTTTGTTTACTCCTTTTATTTACTTTCTTCTCCACCAAATAGAAGTATGAGTAACAGGTACCGTTCACCCTGCAGTAAATGTGATGCGAGGATGGAGTACATCTTGTTAAGCGGGACCATCATGTACACCTCGTCGTGGAATGACATGGCTGGGTCAAAGATGAGGAAGGTGTAGCCCGATGATGGTGGGCGTGGTAGTGGATCTTACCATACCATGGCCAGGTTGCAGACCTAGGTATCACTTTCATCTCTACGAGATCTACCAATTGACCATCCTGTGTATAAGAGGAGGAGGTCGTTGCAGTGGCCTTCGACAAGGGCCCAACCATGCCAAAAGAGGGGATGATGGAAGAAGTCGGTGCCCCTGAAGCGCGAGGCCGGCGGGGCGAGGAAGTAGGACTGCGTCATCTCTGCCATTTTTTCAATCGATCATCGCACAACTTTACTCTGAATTCAAGATGAAAGACCTAGGACCGCTGAGCTTCTTCCTTGGTGTTCATGTGCGCCGGACCGCCTCCGGTTTCTTTCTGTCCCAAGAATGGTACACCGAAGATCTCTTGGACCATGCAACAATGTCTACCTACATCCCCGCTGCCACACTTGTTGAAACGAAGCCTAAAGTCTCCGCCTCTGCTGGCAAGGATTACAATAATGTCACGTTATATCACAACATCGTGGGGAGCATTGCAGTGCTTGACATTGACGAATCTTGACATCTCCTACACACTGTTGAAAAATCTGTCTTCACATGGATGCACCAAATGATGTCCACTTGCCCTGGTAAAATGGCTACATCCATGGTACCACATATTATGACTTAGCTTTCCGAGGTTCTTCATCGACTGAGCTTGCCGCATACTTTGATGTAGATTGGGTTGACTGCCCTAACACATGCAGGTCGACCTCTGGTTTCTTTATCTATATTGGTGATAGTCTTGTGTCTTGGTCATAAGCAACAACTGATGGTTTCCAGGTCAAGTGTTGAAGTTGAGCACCGATCTGTTGCAAATACGGTCGCTGAATGTTGGTGGCTACAACAACTTATCAGCGAGCTCCACTAACCCATCAACAGGGCCATCATTGGAAATAATTCCTTATTTAACACTATCTTAAATGTTGTTTCCCTATTTGATACCGAAAAACTTCTTCTTCCCTATCTAACATCGATTCTAATTTTTTTTGCCCTTTATGACACTTTCATCCGTTTTGAGTCTTAACAGTGTTAAATGAGAGCTGAAAAAACCATTTTGCCCCTCATATGATATGTGACCAAAGTTTGTGCATGGAGCTCGTGTGGCGACGGCTCGTACATTCGGTGTACTGGCAGGACACATACATTGTGCAGCCGGCGACAGATGGTCAGTGAAGTTGTGGAACAACGAGGCGCGCGGGGCCAAAGATGTTAGAGGCACGCGACGGCTGGGAGAAAAATGTTGGCAACCGAGAGGGCACGCGATGGCCAGCAGAGTCACCGGCGTTGTGTCCGACTTGTGTTCCGCGGTCGGAGAAACCGGCTCATCCGGGCCGGTTGGATGCATGCCCTACACAAAGGCCAACGGTGGAAGGGCATGGCGGGCATCCTTGGTCGCATGTCCTGCGTCGTCAGCGTGGCAAACTGAGCTAGCATCACGCACTTCCTCGCCACAACAGCAACGCAGCACTTGTACACGCCGCACACAAGAGCTAACAACACGTGATCACTTGATTGATTTTCTTTTAAAGTTGGCTCACGCACCTAGCAACCGAACCGGCTGGATAAACACATGCAGCTAGTCAGCCACGTAGCATACAACAAACAAAAGCTGGGTAGACACGTCTTCTTTTCCATTATTAGCATATATTAAAATTTTGGTCATATATCATATGAGAGGCAAAAAAGTTTTTTCAGGTGTCTGATAGACCTTAGGATTGGGGTAGGCTAGGATCATCCGGTAAACCTACCTTCTCCAGCGGTTGATGAACTCGAGCTGGAGGCCATCGTGGAGAGGGTGATGGTGGTGATGGCAGAGAGAGGTGAGGTGGTTACGGCAGCGATGTGTGGGTAGTGGCGGCGGCGGAGCTTCCCGTCACTGTCAGCGCTAGACCTAGATCGGGTCGGGTGTTTCGGTGGGGAGCCTGGCAACACGGTGAACCTCATACTGCGTGCCGCCGGCCCCCACCTCTTTATGTAGCACTGCGTGACAGGGGCCCGTCAACCATATTGCGGTTGGGCGCCCCCGATCAGGGCGTGGATCAGGGGTCCGGTGGGCCGTTGGGCCCACACCAGAGACATCAACCTAACATTCTCCCCCTTGATCTCAACTTTTACTTTTAACCTTATACTTTCTAGTTTTATTTGTTTCATCACATGTTGGTACATAGAGCATGTTTCATCGTCACAACTTAATTGCCGATAGAATCATACAGCTACAACATACGTTTTGTTTAGAAACAAATTCTGTTCTTTTTGGGCCTATCCAAGAATCATAAGGCTTTCCCTTAAACCCATGCCGGCTAAGTGTTCCTTGAACACATTGGGTGGTAAGCCTTTCGTTAGCGGATCCGCAAGCATATCATTTGTCCTTATATGCTCGAGACTTATAGTTTGATCCTGGATTTTATCTTTCACAACATAATACCTTATCTCTATTGTTTTGGCAGCATTACTCGACTTGTTGTTGTGAGCATAGAATACTGCGGGTTGGTTGCCGCGGTACATCTTTAGTGGTTTGTTAATACAATCTACCACTTTCAAGTCGGGTACAAATTTCTTTAGCCATATCGCCTGCCCCGTGGCTTCGAAGCATGCTATGAATTCTGCATACATAGTGGATGATGCAACTATCGACTGTTTGGAGCTTTTCCACGAAATAGCTCCCCCAGCAAGAGTGAAGACGTATCCTGACGTGGATTTTCTATCATCTCTATCCCCCGCAAAATCTGCGTCTGAATACCCTTTTATCTCTAGGGAATCACTTCTCTTGTATATTAGCATGTAGTCCTTCGTGCCTTGCGCATAACTCAATGCTTTCTTGACCATCTTCCAGTGCTCCATGCCTGGATTCTCTTGATATCTACCGAGTACCCCAGTGATAAAAGCTAAGTCAGGGCGAGTGCACACTTGTGCATACTGTAAGCTGCCAACTGCCGAAGCATATGGTACTGCTTTCATTTGATCGATCTCGTACTGGTTCTTGGGACATTGGAATTTCCCAAAACTATCGCCCTTGACTATAGGAGCAGGTGTGGCTTTACTCGCATGCATATTATACTTTTTAAGAACCTTTTCTAAATATGCTTTCTGCGATAGTCCTAAGACTCCATTGTTCCTATCTTGGTGAATTTCTATGCCCAAAACATATGATGCTTCACCAAGATCTGTTATGTCAAAATTTGAGGATAAGTATTTCTTTGTTTCTTGTAGTAGACTAACATCACTACTAGCAAGCAGGATATCATCCACATACAAGATTAGGAAAATATATTTCCCATTTTTAAACTTTGCATAAATGCAATTATCCTCAATATTTTCTTTGAATCCAAAACTTTTAATCGTTTTATTAAACTTTAGATACCACTGCCGAGAGGCTTGTCTTAATCCATAAATGGATTTCTTCAGGCGGCATCCCATATTTTCCTTGCCTTCCATGATAAAACCCTTGGGTTGTTTCATGTAGACCTTTTCTTTTAAATCACCATTCAGAAATGCCGTCTTAACATCCATTTGGTGTAACTCTAAATCAAAATGAGCAACTAATGCCATTATGATTCTGAAGGAATCCTTACATGAGACTGGAGAAAATGTCTCATTGTAATCTATCCCTTCTCTTTGTGTAAATCCTTTTGCCACGAGTCGTGCTTTATACTTTTCTATATTCCCTTTAGAGTCATTCTTAATTTTGTAGACCCATTTACAGCCTACTGTTTTGGCTCCTTTAGGAATTTCCTCTAAGTCCCAAACATCTTTGGAACTCATCGATTTCATCTCATCTTCCATTGCCTTCATCCACTTCGATGAATGAGATCTTCTCATGGCTTCTTCATATGAGGTGGGATCTTTTTCCATATGAACCATTTCTGTGTTATAAACTTTAAAGTCAGTAGAAATAGCTGACTTTCTTGGTCTTGTAGACCTTCTAAGGGCCTCAGTTTCTGGCACATTTTGTGCCTCAACTTGTGGCACTTCTTCTAAAATTTGTTGTTGCACCTCCCTTTCATGCTCAACAACGGGTTCAGTCGGCTCCTAACGGACAGGTTCCGGGTCTACCCCCATGGTTGTCATGTGTGGAGTTGCAACTGGTAGTAAGAAAAATGGCTCCTGAATCATCAGATTAGGTGCATGCACCCTCTTCTCCTCAAGATCAATTTTTCGATCTACCAAGCTCCCCCCTCATCATTTCGTCCTCAAGGAAGACTGCATGTCTCGTTTCTACAAACTTTGTATATCTGTCTGGGCAGTAGAAACGAAAACCCTTTGATCTGTCTGGATAGCCAATGAAGTGGCAACTCACTGTTTTGGGATCTAACTTTGCAATGTTTGGATTAAACATTTTGGCCTCAGCAGGGCACCCCCACACCCTGAAGTGTTGTAGGGAGGACATTCTTCCTGTCCATGGCTCGTACGGTGTTTTGGGCACCGACTTGCTTGATACTCTATTGGGAATGTGAATGGCGGTTTCAAGCGCCTCCATCCATAATCCCAATGGCAAGTTGGAATAACTCGTCATGTTGCGCACCATATCCATAAGTGTACGGTTGCACTTTTCAGCTACTCCATTCTTTTCTCCCAGAGTGGGAAACATTAAAGGCACATGAGTTATCATATCTTTCTCTTGCCAGAATTTCTCCCGCCATACGGGATTTTTGACATAATATTATGTCCGGTATTTTCCCAGACTTTTCCCGCCATGCAGGTTTTATCATAATCATCTTTTCCCACCATGCGGGTAATTCCCTGTAAGGGAACATAGATGCCATAATTGGCTCTTTTGACTGCATATTCAATCATCAAATTTAGGAATAAATTCTAATGCTCTTTGACACACATGCTTGATCCGACGTTGGTCAAATTAAACACGCATGTTGCTTGTTTCATCTCAAATCATGTTGACTGAAAAATCTTCTTCATAGAGAGTGCATGAAAGACCTTCATCAATCAAGACTCTCAATGATCTATCTCTTTTCTTTTGATGCCATTCTTTAGAGAGAACATACTCCCTCACGTTATGACCTTTCTTAGTCATATTTTGGGTCACAAGTACCCAGCCATTCGCTTTCACGAATGAAATCATGGAAAACTTTTAGTCTGAGAAAACATAAACAATAATCAACGATAATGGGCATAAAAATAACCCTACGTTGGTCTGGTTAAAAATGCACATTAAACTTTTGAAACTTTCTTTTATATTCTAAATCACCGTTGTGGCAGAATTAGAATAAACATCATCCTTCTACATTAATTCCATATCACCGTTGGGAGGAAATGGAAATAATGCATATAACTCATAAACAATGTGACGATAGTATTTCTATTAAACAACTTTGCAAAGAATTAATTATCATCATCAACTTTATTGCAGCGGGAACAAGAAATATACATTTCTCTAGTTCAAGAGCATTTCTTGATCTTTATCCGTTCTCTAAAAATTGATCACTTTGATACAAATTTTATGAGAGATTTAAACTTTGAACATAAGACTCATAGAATTATAGCAATGTTATCATCAATGTTGGTCAGAAAATAACAATACCATATTTTAACTTTAAAACAAATATCTTTCTTTTGTCATAGCGGAAACTATGTGCATCTTATTTCACCCACAGGGAAAAAACATTGCTAAGAACATTTCTTCCAATTAAATTTTCCCGTTGGTTCCAATTTAATTGGAGGATAAAACTTTTACTTTGCAGCGGAAACTTTACAATATTCTATTCAAAAACAATTCTGTACTCTTTTACTCTCTAAGCAATTTTAACCGGTTGATTAAAAAATGCATTAGAGAAGCAACAATTTAATATTTCACTTTAGTTCTATTCACTTTTAAAAGAGCACCTTTCAATTTCAATAATAAAACATGATCATGTTATTAACAACGTTGGTCATAAAAAATAACATAATCATATTCATTTTAATAATCACTTTAACATGCTCTTAAAATACTTAATTCTATCTAAACTTTTTTATTTTCTTTGTAAAATAGCACTATTAATTATTTACAGAGCGGAAAAAACATGAATAAAAATTCATGAACTTTTTATTCTTTACAGAAACTTTTCTTTGACCAAATAAAAATTCATGAACTTTATTATTTTCTTTGTAAAATTCATGAACATATTTTTTTCTTAACTTTTTCTATTTTCTAAAAAAACAACAATAGCAGCAGCACAGTCTAGCGCGTGCGGCCACAGCGGAAAAAGAACGGCCCATGGCCTATGACACGCGCGTGCCAGCCTCGTCCTTTCGGCCCGATGGCCCGGTAAAGCGCAGCGCAACTGCTGTGGCCTCGACCACTCTCGGCCCAAAGGCCCACTCCGCGCGCCCCAGCCCGTGGCCAGTTCCCGCTGAGCATCCTGGCTGCCCGATGTAATCCGACGGCCACGCGCGCTTTGAGGTCGAACAAAAACGGCGGCTGGCGTGCTCGGGGGGAACCCTAATCCATTTTCCCCCACCCCCGCGCCCCTCTCTGCTCTCTCGCTCCGTGACGGCGGAGCCAAAGAGCTTCGCTCCGGCCGCCCGGTCCGGCCGCCGGCGTCGGCGTCGACTGCCACCGCGCCGCGCGCGCCTACTCTCCCTTCCCTTTCCCTTCTTCTTTCTTTTCCTCTATCCTATCAGGGAAAAAGGGCAGCGCCCTGGTCGGCCGCTCCGGCCGCCGATGATGGCGGCGAGAGCCACCGTGCCCCGATGTGCTCTCCTTTTCCCTTCCCTTTTCTCTTCTTCTCTGCCACCGCTTACAATAAGAGATAGAGAGAGATCCGGCGGGCTTCCGATGCAGCGCCGTGGCCATCTCCTTCGCTGGCTGCGTGTCCGCCTTGTGGTGAGTGCGCCGCCGTCGAGCGGTTTGGCTGTGGTGCCTACCCCCCCTTTTTGTCTTTTTCTTTTCTTTGCCGGCATGCCGTTGATCTGGCTTCGGTAGTTCTTCGTCCGACGCCTCGGCTTGCTGATGCGCGTCCGGATCGAGAGGAACATGCACGGCCATGTGCGGCGGCGCTACTTTTTTCGTTGAGGATTCATTCTTTGCCCTGTCTAGGGTTCTTGGGGGGAGGGGATTCTTTTCTTTCTCTGGTTTCGTTTCTTTGTACCGAAAATCTTAGCCTATGCATGGCCTGATACCATTGATAGACCTTAGGATCGGGGTAGGCTAGGATCATCCGGTAAACCTACATTCTCCAGCGGTTGATGAACTCAAGACGGAGGCCATCGTGGAGAGGGTGATGGGGGTGATGGGGGAGAGAGGTGAGGTTGTTACGGCGGCGATGTGTGGGCAGTGCCGGCGGCGGAGCTTCCCGTCATTGTCAGCGCTAGACCTAGATCGGGTCGGGTGTTTCACTAGGGAGCCTGGCAACACGGTGAACCTCGTACTGCGTGCCGCCGGCCCCCACCTCATTATATAGCGCTGCGTGACAGGGCCCTGAGGGAGTCCTGGATTAGGGGGTCTCCGGACAGCCGAACTATATCCTTTGGACGGACTGTTGGAATATGAAGATACAAGATTGAAGACTTCGTCTCGTGTCTGGATAGGACTCTACTTGGCGTGGAAGGCAAGCTAGGCAATACGGATATGTATATCTCCTCCTTTGTAACCAACCTTGTGTAACCCTAGCCCCCTCCGGTGTCTATATAAACCGGAGGGTTTTAGTCCGTAGGACAACATACAATCATACCATAGGCTAGCTTCTAGGGTTTAGCCTCTCCGATCTCGTGGTAGATCAACTCTTGTAATACTCATGTCATCAAAAATAAATCAAGCAGGACGTAGGGTTTTACCTCCATAAAGAGGTGTTGGGGATCGTAGCAGAAATTTAAAATTTTCTACGCATCACCAAGATCAATCTATGGAGTAATCTAGCAACGAGGGGAAGGGGAGTGCATCTACATACCCGTGTAGATCGCTAAGCGGAAGCGTTACTAGAGAACAGGGTTGATGGAGTCATACTCGTCGTGATCCAAATCACCGATGATCCTAGCGCCGAACGGACGGCACCTCCGCGTTCAACACACGTACGGAGCGGAGACGTCTCCTCCTTCTTGATCCAGCAAGGGGGGAGGAGAAATTGATGGAGATCCAGCAGCACAACGGCGTGGTGGTGGAAGTAGCGGGATCCCGGCAGGGCTTCGCCAAGCACAAGCGGCGAGGAAGAGGTATCACGGGAGGGAGGGAGGCACCAGGGCTTAGGGTGCTGCTGCCCTCCCTCCCATCCACTATATATAGGGGCCCTGGGGGGGCCGGCCCCTAGAGATCCCATCTAATGGGAGGGGCGGCGGCCTAGGGGGTGGCTTGGCCCCCAAGCCAGGTGGAGGCACCCCCATCCCTTTAGGGTTTCCAACCCTAGGCGCAAGGGAGGCCCAAGGGGGGCGCACCAGGCCACCAGGGGCTGGGTTCCCACGTCACTTCAGCCCATGGAGACCTCCGGGATAGGTGGCCCCACCCGGTGGACCCCCGGGACCCTTCCGGTGGTCCCGGTACAATACCGGTGACCCCGAAACTCTCTCGGTGGCCGAAACTGGACTTCCTATATATATATCTTTACCTCCGGACCATTCCGGAACTCCTCGTGATGTCCGGGATCTCATCCGGGACTGTGAACAACTTTCGGTTAACTGCATACTAATATCTCTACAACTCTAGCGTCACCGAACCTTAAGTGTGTAGACCCTACGGGTTCGGGAGACATGTAGACATGACAGAGACAACTCTCTGGCCAATAACCAACAGCGGGATCTGGATACCCATGTTGGCTCCCACATGCTCCACGATGATCTCATCGGATGAACCACGATGTCGAGGATTCAATCAATCCCGTATACAATTCTCTTTGTCTACCGGTATAGTACTTACCCGAGATTCGATCGTCGGTATCCCGATACCTTGTTCAATCTCGTTACCGGCAAGTCTCTTTACTCGTTCCGTAACACATCATCCCGTGATCAACTCCTTGGTCACATTGTGCACATTATGATGATGTCCTATTGAGTGGGCCCAGAGATACCTCTCCGTTTACACGGAGTGACAAATCCCAGTCTCGATTCGTGCCAACCCAACAGACACTTTTGGAGATACCCGTAGTGCACATTTATAGCCACCCAGTTACGTTGTGGCGTTTGGTACACCCAAAGCATTCCTACGGTATCCGGGAGTTGCACAATCTCATGGTCTAAGGAAATGATACTTGACATTAGAAAAGCTTTAGCAGACGAACTATACGATCTTGTGCTAGGCTTAGGATTGGGTCTTGTCCATCACATCATTCTCCTAATGATGTGATCCCGTTATCAATGACATCCAATGTCCATGGTCAGGAAACCATGACCATCTATTGATCAGGGAGCTAGTCAACTAGAGGCTTACTAGGGACATGTTGTGGTCTATGTATTCACACATGTATTACGGTTTCCGGTTAATACAATTATAGCATGAACAATAGACAATTATCATGAACAAGGAAATACAATAATAACCATCTTATTATTGCCTCTAGGGCATATTTCCAACAGTCTCCCACTTGCACTAGAGTCAATAATCTAGTTCACATCACTATGTGATTGCAATGAATCCAACACCCATGGGGTTTTTTCATATCTTGCTTGTGAGAGAGGTTTATTAGTCAATGAGTCTGAACCTTTCAGATCCATGTGTGCTTTACAAATCTCTATGTCATCTTGTAGATGTAGCTACCACGCGCTACTTGGAGTTATTCCAAATAACTGTTCTACTATACGGATCCGGTTTACTACTCAGAGTCATCCAGATTAGTGTCAAAGTTTGCATCGACGTAACCCTTTACGACGAACTCTTTTACCACCTCCATAATCGAGAAAATTCCTTAGTCCACTAGTTACTAAGGATAAGTTCGACCGCTATCGTGTGATCCATTCCTGGATAACTCTTGTACCCCTTGACTGACTCATGGCAAGGCATTCTTCAGGTGCGGTACACAGCATAGCATACTGTAGAGCCTACGTCTAAAGCGTAGGGGACGACCTTCGTCCTTTCTCTCTCTTCTGCCGTGGTCAGGTCTTGAGTCTTACTCAATATTCACACCTTGTAACATAGCTAAGAACTCCTTCTTTGCTGATCTATTTTGAACTCCTTCAAAATCTTGTCACGGTATGTATTCATTCGAAAGTACTATTAAGCGTTTTTGATCTATCCTTATAGATCTTGATGCTCAATGTTCATGTAGCTTAATCCAGATTTTCCATTGAAAAACACTTTTCAAATAACCCTACATGCTTTCCAGAAACTGTACATCATTTCTGATCAACAATATGTTAACAACATATACTCATCAAAAATTCTATAGTGCTCCCACTCACTTCTTTGGAAATACAAGTTTCTCATAAACTTTGTATAAACCCAAAATCTTTGATCATCTCATCAAAGCGTACATTCCAACTTCGAGATGCTTACTCCAGTCCTTAGAAGGCTTGCTGGAGCTTTGCATACTTGTCAGCATCTTTCAGGATTGACAAAACCTTCTGGTTGTATCACATACAACCTTTCCTCAAGAAAAATGTCAAGGAAACAATGTTTTTTACATCCTATCTGCAAGATTTCATAAATAATGCAGTAACTGCTAACATAATTCCAACAGACTCTTAGCATCGCTACAAGTGAGAAAGTCTCATCGTAGTCAACTCCTTGAACTTGTCGAGAAACATCTTAATGACAAGTCGAGCTTTCTTAATAGTGACACTTACCATCATTGTCTGTCTTCCTTTTAAAATCCATCTGCACCCAACAACCTTACGACCATCAAGTGGTTCTTTCAAAGTCTATACTTTCTTTTATACATGGATCCTCTCTCGGATTTTATGGCCTCGAGCCATTCTTCAGAATCTGGGCCCACCATCACTTCTCCATAGCTCGTAGGTTCATTGTTGTCTAGCAACATGACTTCCAAGACAGGATTACGTACCACCCTGAAGTAGTATGCATCCTTGTCGACCTATGAGGTTTGGTAGTGACTTGATCCGAAGTTTCATGATCACTATCGTAAGCTTCCACTTCAATTGGTGTAGGTGCCACAGGAACAACTTCCTGTGCCCTGCTACACACTAGTTGAAGTGACGGTTCAATAACCTCATCAAGTCTCCACCATCCTCCCACTCAATTCTTTCGAGAGAAACTTTTCCTCGAGAAAGGACCCGTTTTTAGAAACAATCACTTTTGTTTCCGGATCTGAAATAGGAGGTATACCCAACTATTTTTGGGTATTCTATGAAGATGCATTTATCCGCTTTGGGTTCGAGCTTATCAGCCTGAAACTTTTTTCACATAAGCATCGCAGCCCCAAACTTTTAAGAAATGACAGCTTAGGTTTCTCTAAACCATAGTTCATACGGTGTCGTCTCAACGGAATTGTGTGGTCCCTATTTAAAGTGAGTGCGGTTGTCTCTAATGCCTAACCCATAAACAATAGTGGTAATTCGATAAGAGACATCATGGTATGCACCATATCCAATAGGGTGCAGTTGTGATGTTCGGACACACCATCACACTATGGTGGTCCAGGCGGTATTAGTTGTGAAATAATTTCCACAATGTCTTAATTGTGTTCCAAACTCGTAACTCAGATATTCATCTCTATGATCATATCATAGACATTTTATTATCTTGTCACGACGATCTTCAACTTCACTCTGGAATTACTTAAACCTTTCAATAATTCAGACTTGTGTTTCATCAAGTAAATATACTCAGCATCTACTCAAATCATCTGTGAAGTAAGAACATAATGATATCCACTGCGTGCCTCAGCACTCATTGGACTACACACATCAAAATGTATTACTTCCAACAAGTTACTTTCTTGTTCCATCTTACTGAAAACAAGGCCTTTCAGTCATCTTGCCCATGTGGTATGATTTGCATGTCTCAAGTGATTCAAAATCAAGTGAGTCCAAACGATCCATCTGCATGGAGTTTCTTCATGCATATCTACCAATAGACATGGTTCGCATGTCTCAATCTTTTCAAAAATGAGTGAGTCCAAAGATCCATCAACATGGAGCTTCTTCATGCGTTTTATACCAACATGACTCAAATGGTAGTGCCACAAGTACGTGGTACTATCATTACTATCTTATATCTTTTGGCATGAATATGTGCATCACTACGATCGAGATTCAATAAACCATTCATTTTAGGTGCAAGACCATTGAAGGTATTATTCAAATAAACAGAGTAACCATTATTCTCCTTAAATGAATAACCGTGTGGCGATAAACATAATCCAATCATGTCTATGCTCAACGCAAACACCAAATAACAATTATTTCGGTTTAACACCAATCCCGATGGTAGAGGGAGCGTGCGATGTTTGATCACATCAACCTTGGAAACACTTCCAACACATATCGTCATCTCACCTTTAGCTAGTCTCCGCAGCCTTTTATTTCGAGTTACTAACGCTTAGCAACCGAACTGGTATTTATTACCCTGGTGCTACTAGGAGTACTAGTAAAGTACGCAATAATATGACGTATATCCAAAATACTGCTGTCGACCTTGCCAGCCTTCTCATCTACCAAGTATCTAGGGTAGTTCTGCTTCAGTGATTGTTCCCCTCATTATAGAAGCACTTAGTCTTGGGTTTGGTTCAACCTTGGGTTTCTTCACTAGAGCAGCAACTGATTTGCCGTCTCATGAAGTATCCCTTCTTTCCCTTGCCCTTCTTGAAACTAGTGGTTTAACCATCAATAATTGATGCTCCTGCTTGATTTCTACTTTCGCGGTGTCAAACATCGTGAGTTGCTCAAGGATCATCATGTCTATCCCTGATATGTTATAGTTCATCACGAAGCTCCAATAGCTTGGTGGCAGTGACTATGGAGAACCATCACTATCTCATCTGGAAGATTAACTCCCACTCGATTCAAGCGATTGCAGTACTCAGACAATCTGAGCACATGCTCAACGATTGAGTTTTTCTCCCTTAGTTTGCAGGCTTAAGATACTTGTCAGAGGTCTCATACCTCTTGACGTGGGCACTAGTCTGAAATTCCAATTTCAGTCTTTGGAACATCTCATATGTTCCGCGACATTTCAAAAACATCTTTGGTGCCACAATTCTAAACCGTTAGTATTACGTACTGAACTATCACGTAGTCATCAAAACGTGTATGTCAGATGTTTCCCAACATCTACAGACGATGCTCCAGGTTCAACACACTAAGCGGTGCATTAAGCACATAACCCTTCTGTGCAGCAATGAGGACAATCCTCAGTTCACGGACCCAGTCCGCATAATTGCTACTGTCAACTCTCAACTAAATTTTCTCTAGGAACATATCTAAAATAGTAGAACCAAAGCATGAGCTACGACATAATTTGCAAAGACCTTTTGACTATGTTCATGATAATTAAGTTCATCTAATCAAACTATTCAATGAACTCCCACTTAGATAGACATCCCTCTAGTCATCTAAGTGACACATGATCCAAGTCAACTAGGCCGTGTCCGATCATCACGTGAGACGGACTAGTCATCATCGGTGAACATTTTCATGTTGATCGTATCCACTATACGACTCATGTTCGACCTTTCGGTCTTTCGTGTTCCGAGGCCATGTCTGTACATGCTAGGCTCGTCAAGTTAACCTAAGTGTATTGCGTGTGTAAATCTGGCTTACACCCATTGTATGCGAACGTTAGAACCTATCACACCCGATCATCACGTGGTGCTTCGGAACAACGGATCTTAGCAACGGTGCATAGTTAGGGGGAACACTTTCTTGAAATTATTGCGAGGGATCATCTTATTTATGCTATCGTCGTTCTAAGCAAATAAGATGTAAACATGACAAACATCACATGCAAATCATAAAGTGACATGATATGGCCAATATCATCTTGCGCCTTTGATCTCCATCTTCGAGGTGCGGCATGAACACCATCGTCACCGGCATGACACCATGATCTCCATCATCATGATCTCCATCATCGTGTCTTCATGAAGTTGCCTCGCCAACTATTACTTCTACTACTATGGCTAACGGTTAGCAATAAAGTAAAGTAATCACATGGCGTTTTCATTGACACGCAGTTCATAAATAAATTAAGACAACTCCAATGGCTCCTGCCGGTTGTCATACTCATCGACATGCAAGTCGTGATTCCTATTACAAGAACATGATCAATCTCATACATCACATATATCATTCATCACATCCTTTTGGCCATATCACATCACATAGCATACCCTGCAAAAACAAGTTAGACGTCCTCTAATTGTTGTTGCATGTTTTACGTGGCTGCTATGGGTTTCTAGCAAGAACGTTTCTTACCTACGCAAAACCACAACGGTGATATGCCAATTGCTATTTACCCTTCATAAGGACCCTTTTCATCGAATCCGATCCGACTAAAGTGGGAGAGACAGACACCCGCCAGCCACCTTATGCATCAAGTGCATGTCAGTCGGTGGAACCTATCTCACATAAGTGTACGTGTAAGGTCGGTCCGGGCCGCTTCATCCCACAATGCCGCCGAATCAAGATAAGACTAGTAACGGCAAGCAAATTGAACAAATCATCGCCCACAACTACTTTGTGTTCTACTTGTGCATAGAATCTACGCATAGACCTAGCTCATGATGCCACTGTTGGGGATCGTAGCAGAAATTTAAAATTTTCTACGCATCACCAAGATCAATCTATGGAGTAATCTAGCAATGAGGGGAAGGGGAGTGCATCTACATACCCTTGTAGATCGCTAAGTGGAAGCGTTACTAGAGAACATGGTTGATGGAGTCGTACTCGTCGTGATCCAAATCACCGATGATCCTAGCGCCGAACGGACGGCACCTCCGCGTTCAACACACGTACGGAGTGGAGACGTCCCCTCCTTCTTGATCCAGCAAGGGGGGAGGAGAAGTTGATGGAGATCCAGTAGCACGACGGCGTGGTGGTGGAAGTAGCGGGATCCCGGCAGGGCTTCGCCAAGCGCAAGCGGGGAGGAAGAGGTGTCACGGGAGGGAGGGAGGCGCCAGGGCTTAGGGTGCTGCTGCCCTCCCTCCCCTCCACTATATATAAGGGCCCCGGGGGCGCCGGCCCCTAGAGATCCCATCTAATGGGAGGGGCGGCGGCCTAGGGGGTGGCTTGGCCCAAGCCAGGTGGAGGCGCCCCCACCCCTTTAGGGTTTCCAACCCTAGGCGCAAGGGAGGCCCAAGGGGGGCGCACCAGCCCACCAGGGGCTGGTTCCCACATCACTTCAGCCCATGGAGCCCTCCGGGACAAGTGGCCCCACCCGATGGATCCCTGGGAACCTTCCGGTGGTCCCGGTACAATACCGGTGAC